>NC_056747.1:54825708-55035708 GCF_019279795.1 Protopterus annectens | reverse complement strand
ATACTATGTCTAATTTGGTATAATACTTTAAACTATACATGTTTTGTATTATTTTTGAAGATTGTAAAATTATTGTTCTTAAAATGTTTTTGTAATACTTTGGAGCTTTTCTCCCCAGGCCTCTGCTGAAAATGGGCACCTACTCAGCCATATTTTCCCAGTAATCAAATGTCAATAAACAAATAAAAGAATAGCTGACCTAGTAGAACTGTTTACAAACATAAATATGAAGGTATTGATACTGTAGTTATAATCAGATGTGACTTCTAATTCCATTCACTTTTTAAGTCAATAAGCAAATAAATAAATAGGCTTATTTCTGTGTTAAACTAAGAGATTAACCATAAGCCAAAATTGCTGGTTGTTTACTCAGAAAGAAAAACTGCTAAGTTTTAGAAAACAGGGTCATGTATATTATTTAATAAAATAAAGCAGACACATTATCCCGAAAATATCCTATTGAACACAGGCTCTATTAAGATCTATTAAATACTGCGTCCATCCTCAGCAAAGACAGATCGCAGAAGGCATGGAAAGGCTTGATACTAGTGCCAAGCTTAAACTGGACCAGTCATCTACACTCCTGACTATTTAAAATGGAAAAATCTAAAAACTGGGAATCCATTTTGGAGGAGACAGCCTTCCATGGATTCAAACCTATAGTCCTGACATATAATGGCTGTTACTAGAGTTCGGTTACTCTGCTTTGTTTTTTTGTTTTTTTTTGTAGGAACTTTGACTGACATAAAACTGCAGATATAAATCTTAAGGTTGCATTTGCAGGGAGTAACTTTTTCCCCTCCTTACCTATAGGTTTAAAGGTGCTGCATTTGTTTTATATATTTATTTTCCAGTCTGCTGAAGCACATTTCCTGAATTTTAGTCAGCATTTCCTGCTTGCTATTAAGTTTGAGATGTGTGCAATATCTGATTTTATGACCCTCGGGGGTAGCTGACAGACATTTGCAACATCTGGGTAATTCTCATTTTTCACATGAATGATGCAGACAGATTACTGCAAATGTGATTCAGAAAAGCTTAAGCTATTTCTGCTTATCTCTGATTTAGTCTGATGCATATAATTCTAGTTTATGTTACAATCTCTAGCAGTAATGCCGGCTCTCAAAGAACAACAATGACCTGCAAACTAAAAGTAGACTTAAATGACATGTCAGATGGATAATGAGCACTTTCAATGTTGACGCCAATGAAAGTTTTGTCAGAAACCTGTCACAAAGTGAGTAATTACAATCTTACAACCCATTAGAGATAAACATAGTAAATGACCATGGAAGATAAGAACAGTACCTGCTTTTACTGTCACTTTATCTTTTCTCAGCATGAGAAAGCTATTAGGATATCACAAAGCTGGAGTGAAAGGTTTTAACCATCCTTAGGTTACAGCAGTTATGTCTGATTGGAAGAGTGTGACTCAGAACTGAAGTGCAATGCATTTGGAAATGCAAATGTGGACACTAAACTGTACCATTTCCGGGCCCTGTTCAGAAGGTAATGGGGAGGTGGAAATGGAAATGTGGGCACTTAGATGTACCATCTTTAGACACTGTTCAGAAGGTAATGGGGAGGTGGAAATGGAAATGTGGGCACTTAGATGTACCATGTTTAGGCCCTGTTCAGAAGGTAATGGGGAAGGTGGAAATGGAAACATGGGCACTTAGATGTACCATGTTTAGACCCTGCTCAGAAGGTAATGAGGAGGTGGAAATGGAAATGTGGGCACTTAGATGTACCAAGTTTAGGCCCTGGTCAGAAGGTAATGGGGAGGTGGAAATGGAAATGTGGGCACTTAGATGTACCATGTTTAGGCCCTGTTCAGAAGATAATGGGGAGGTGGAAATGGAAATGTGGGCACTTAGATGTACCATGTTTAGGCCCTGGTCAGAAGGTAATGGGGAGGTGGAAATGGAAATGTGGGCACTTAGATGTACCATGTTTAGGCCCTGCTCAGAAGGTAATGGGGAGGCGGAAATGGAAATGTGGGCATTTAGATGTACCATGTTTAGACCCTGTTCAGAAGGTAATGAAAAGGTGGAAATGGAAATGTGGGCACTTAGATGTACCATGTTTAGGTCCTGCCCGGAAGGTAATGGGGAGGTGGAAATGGAAATGTGGGCACTTAGATGTACCATGTTTAGACCCTGCTCAGAAGGTAATGAGGAGGTGGAAATGGAAATGTGGGCACTTAGATGTACCATGTTTAGGCCCTACTCAGAAGGTAATGGGGAGGTGGAAATGGAAATATGGGCACTTAGATGTACCATGTTTAGGCCCTGGTCAGAAGGTAATGGGGAGGTGGAAATGGAAATGTGGGCACTTAGATGTACCATGTTTAGGTCCTGCTCGGAAGGTAATGGGGAGGTGGAAATGGAAATGTGGGCACTTAGATGTACCATGTTTAGACCCTGTACAGAAGGTAATGAGGAGGTGGAAATGGAAATGTGGGCATTTAGATGTACCATGTTTAGACCCTGCTCAGAAGGTAATGGGGAGGTGGAAATGGAAATGTGGGCACTTAGATGTACCATGTTTAGGCCCTGCTCAGAAGGTAATGGGGAGGTGGAAATGGAAATGTGGGCACTTAGATGTACCATGTTTAGACCCTGGTCAGAAGGTAATGGGGAGGTGGAAATGGAAATGTGGGCACTTAGATGTACCATCTTTAGACCCTGATCAGAAGGTAATGGGGAGGTGGAAATGGAAATGTGGGCACTTAGATGTACCATGTTTAGACCCTGTACAGAAGGTAATGGGGAGGTGGAAATGGAAATGTGGGCACTTAGATGTACCATGTTTAGACCCTGCTCGGAAGGTAATGGGGAGGTGGAAATGGAAATGTGGGCACTTAGATGTACCATGTTTAGACCCTGGTCAGAAGGTAATGGGGAGGTGGAAATGGAAATGTGGGCACTTAGATGTACCATGTTTAGACCCTGTTCAGAAGGTAATGGGGAGGTGGAAATGGAAATGTGAGCACTTAGATATACCATGTTTAGGCCCTGCTCAGAAGGTAATGCGGAGGTGGAAATGGAAATGTGGGCACTTAGATGTACCATGTTTAGACCCTGTACAGAAGGTAATGAGGAGGTGGAAATGGAAATGTGGGCATTTAGATGTACCATGTTTAGACCCTGCTCAGAAGATAATGAGGAGGTGGAAATGGAAATGTGGTCACTTAGATGTACCATGTTTAGGCCCTGCTCAGAAGGTAATGGGGAGGTGGAAATGGAAATGTGGGCACTTAGATGTACCATGTTTAGACCCTGTTCAGAAGGTAATGGGGAGGTGGAAATGGAAATGTGGGCACTTAGATGTACCATGTTTAGACCCTGTACAGAAGGTAATGAGGAGGTGGAAATGGAAATGTGGGCACTTAGATGTACCATGTTTAGACCCTGTTCAGAAGGTAATGGGGAGGTGGAAATGGAAATGTGGGCACTTAGATGTACCATGTTTAGACCCTGTACAGAAGGTAATGAGGAGGTGGAAATGGAAATGTGGGCACTTAGATGTACCATGTTTAGACTCTGTTCAGAAGGTAATGGGGAGGTGGAAATGGAAATGTGGGCACTTAGATGTACCATGTTTAGGCCCTGCTCAGGAGGTAATGGGGAGGTGGAAATGGAAATGTGGGCACTTAGATGTACCATCTTTAGACCCTGTTCAGAAGGTGATGGGGAGGTGGAAATGGAAATGTGGGCACTTAGATGTACCATGTTTAAACCCTGCTCAGAAGGTAATGGGGAGGTGGAAATGGAAATGTGGGCACTTAGATGTTCCATGTTTAGACCCTGTTCATAAGGTAATGGGGAGGTGGAAATGGAAATGTGGGCACTTAGATGTACCATGTTTAGACCCTGTTCAGAAGGTAATGGGGAGGTGGAAATGGAAATGTAAGCACTTAGATGTGTCATGTTTAGGCCCTGTTCAGAAGGTAATGAGGAGGTGGAAATGGAAATGTGGGCACTTAGATGTACCATGTTTAGACCCTGTTCAGAAGGTAATGGGGAGGTGGAAATGGAAATGTGGGCACTTAGATGTACCATGTTTAGACCCTGTTCAGAAGGTAATGAGGAGGTGGAAATGGAAATGTGGGCACTTAGATGTACCATGTTTAGGTCCTGCTCAGAAGGTAATGGGGAGGTGGAAATGGAAATGTGGGCACTTATATGTACCATGTTTAGACCCTGCTCAGAAGGTAATGGGGAGGTGGAAATGGAAATGTGGGCACTTAGATGTACCATGTTTAGACCCTGTTCAGAAGGTAATGGGGTAGTGGAAATGGAAACATGGGCACTAAGATGTACCATGTTTAGACCCTGTTCAGAAGGTAATGGGAGGTGGAAATGGAAATGTGGGCACTTAGATGTACCATTTTTAGGTCCTGCTCGGAAGGTAATGTGGAGGGATACAGTAAATGGGGAACACAGCAGTCAAGGTGAGGAAAACTACTAATAAAACAGATATTTTACTGTTCAAGAGGGGACATAAGAGTGGCAAGCTGATGGAATCTGTTGATCAAAGTATGTTATTCATGTCTGCTGACAAAGGACCTAGGAGAACACAGTGACATCCATGGGTATTTGAGTACTTCCTGTATGAACCCCAGAAGATACAAGTTCATACATTTTCAACAAGAGGTAGTGATGATAGCAATAAGAGAATAGGGGTGCACCAGGATTTGAATGATATAATCCCAGACAAACATGAGGGGGGTATTGGTAACATGACAGAAAGAGGTTACACATACTTAATGAAAGTGATGACTGAAATATGTCTCCAGACCAGGAAGAACATAAAAATTGTGAATAATAAACCACTGATGCAAAGGACAGATGCAGTTCTAAAAATATGTGATAAACAGCATTTCCTTTTCAGGGTGACTACAAGCATAAAAAATAAATACTTGAATTTTTCCTTAGAAAACTCCTATACCTTAAATATCATTCAATGACATTATTAGTAGCTGTCAGTCATGAGGCAAAATTGGTCTTTCTAAGTTTTAGTCATACTTTTGACTACAAGCACAAGTTATGCAATGGCCATAAATATTTAGGAGTGATGTTCCTCTCCTGTGGTCCAGTGCTGCTCTTACAAACCTATGGCAAGACCTAGTTCAACCTTTATGATCCAAGCTAGCCCCACATAAAGTAGACAGTCTTTTTGTACAATCTAAACACTGAGGACAACAGGATGACAAAATGAAGACGTGAAGTTTAAAATATACCCTGTCCCTGAAATTAGTTGCATTCCTGCCTAGTTATTTTAAAAAAACAGAAAATGTGCAGTCAAATCAGAGAGAAGCCATATTTATACAAGTTTACACTATAAAGTCTTTTCTATCAGTAAAGTACATGATGCCCATCCTCATGTATCATATTCAGGGTCCCAATCTCCGCTCATGCAGATATTGCTGTTTCACTTCTACACAAACATACCAGGGCTCACTCCTACACATGTTAAAAATAACATACCAGGGATTTGTTGTTTTTGCTGTTGTACAGCTCCAGTAATGCCAACTGATCTTCTCCCATACACCTGTTGCAAATTTGCCCAATAGCAATTTGCAGCTATGGTCAGGGGACAAGCAGCAACTGACAGCTTAAAACACATCTTATCATAATTGTCTGGTACTCAAACATTGTCACATGTACATGCCGTGTAAGTACAAGCAATACAACTGATAGAATCAAAAAGAGAACCATTCTTAAGTGTTGTAGTACCACTTAAACAGAACAAAAATTGTCCTCCTAAAGGAACTTCCATAATTCAAATGGAAATTAATACTGGAATAAAAATAGGGCAGTAGATATTTTTAAGAGCTAATGTTTATGTAGAAAATAAAGATGATCTTTAAAATTATACAACTAAGGAAATCAAGAGTGGGAAAGGATTTAATTACTCCAAGCTGTAAAATAATGCACTGAACAATGTAAAGGTTTGTGCCAATATTAAAACTCATGGAATTCCTACCTTACCAGCTAATGTCTTCAGAAATTATTAGTACCTCTTTCGGGATGTATGAACAGTTTTCAGAAGAAAAATACCCTTTATATCAAAGGTGAATTTATCTAATACTGATTTCCAAGGCTAGGAACAAAGAGATGGTTATAATTTTTCTAGAACTTTTGAACCAGATAACCTTTTTAACATTAACAAAGAAACTGGCTGAAAGAGGCATTGAGCAGGCTTTAAGCTAGATAAATAACTGCTGCTTCAACAGAAAGAGTATATGTAATGATTACAAATAAATAAACCATATCACCTCAAAATTCAACAGGACATCTGGTTTTGTTCAAATTCATTACAGAAATCCAGTGCTGTACATACAGTAACATAGTGTTGTATTAACAACTGAAAAAGAAAGGCAACACTGACCCTTGTCTACGAACTGAACGCAGCACTCCCAACATTCTGTACTTGTCACTTCAACTGAACCAACAAGGAGTCTTTGCACAGTTAAGAATATGGCCTCCACTAAGATTAGTTGAATCACATGGAATGCTGGGGGCCATGGGTAACATTGTTGGTGCAGCTTCTCAGATCCTTGAATACAGGATCAATATAAAGGGATGTGTTGTCAATGTGATAATTACAAGGAAAGTCATGCATGCTGAGAAATATTATACATTTCTTGGCATTTAGTTTTTTTTCATGATTTTCATGAGTGGGAAAGTTGCTCATGGAGGATCTTGGTATCCTCTGGGGAGTTTATGATGGTACAACATTTACAGTCATCTGCAGACTTGGTTCAGCTACAACCCTTTAGCAACCCCTTAGCATTAGGTGGAACCTCTAAGAAGTAAAGGCCAAAGAGGAGTGGCCCAAGGATTGAACCCACTACTAGTGAGTCTTTTAGAGGAGGCAGAGCCACCTATATCCCACCTGTCTTAATATCTTGGGCTCTGATTGTGAGCCAATTTGCTATCTAGCAAGTTAAATAGAGATTGGGGTGGATTTGGCGTAATGGCTAGTGTCTTTGTTTTACAGACACATGGTATAGAATTTGATTCTGACTTCAGGTTATTGGCTAGAATTAAAATGGATCTTTAGGGCCATTACTATAGTATTTGCCTATGAACCTGTTAACATTTAGCTGAGATCATTTCTCTATGATGTCAGTGAGTGGGACACTGCGGAATGCTTTTTTGAGTTCTAGATCTGTGGTATGGACTGATTATCCTTCATCCATTGCTTTAGTAATCTTGAAGAAGCCAACCGGGTTGGTGGAAAATTATTCCACATAAGCAGTGGGGTCATCAAATTGTTAAGGGGCTTAAATTTAACTACATTATCACCCATTTTTAGTAGATTAGCCTTAACATGATGTCTGAACACCAAAGTACTCAAAAAGCTTCTATCGTCAGTCTTATGGTGAATGTGACTGATTTGTGGTCCTGTTTAACCAGGGGAGAAGTTAGCAAACTGTTCCATCTTGGTAAGGATCAAATCCATGATTTTATCACCTCTGTAGAGTTGTGGACTTACTAGTCCAAAGTGTTTGGATCGATGAAGTCCATTTGGGTCTGAAGATGTATAAGGCTTCATGTTGATTATGGGGCAGTCAAAGTCTTCTACAAGAACAGTGTTTGGCTTAATGCATGAGGACCACATGCTAGTTATGTAGGAGGTATGGGCTAAGTGAGACATGGGGGGGGGGTCCTATAATTTAGCTACTATATAATGAGAGATTTTGTTGTTAGTAAGATGGATGTGGAGAAGTTCCTGGTCATTATCTTGTCTAAGGAGTTTGGAGGTGAAACTTTTTTTAAGAATATGAAGACACCTCCACCTTTAATTTCTTCATCTAGTGTGATATGCCAAAATGTGTGGTAGGTAGGCAATGAAATTATCCGTTGATGGAGTGCCTTCTGTGTGGAGTCTGCATGTCCTCCCCGTGGTCAAGTGGCCTCCAAAAGACATGTGTGAATGGGCATGCCTTCGCTGAAGGTTGGGCATCGGGCTGGCAACTTGGCACCATAAAAATCAACTGCCAATCATTAGTGGACTGGTGTTCCACTGTGGCGACCCCTAACCGGGAAAAGCCAAAAAGACAAACAAACAACCAAATCTCTTTGTTCACTATTGATATTAATGTTATGTAATTTTTGTGGAGCTTTTCTCCCCGGGCCTTCACTGAAAATGGGCTGACATGGCCCAGTGGACTCTCCCGCTCAACAAATGCAATAAATAAATACATAAATTTTATGACACCATGCTTGACATTACCTGTCTGCCACCAGTCTGCTCCAAAAATTACAGATGACCTGACTGTGGCATCATACTCTTTCCTATATTAATGTACGGGTCAATATCATATAATCGAAAACACTATTAGTCGAAATCTAATAAGCAAAAAGGCTAAATGTTGAACGAATGTTTCAGCAAACAGTTTTGCTGGGAAAACAACCAGTCAGTCAGCATTGGGGATTTGCCCTTTTCCACACTATAGTCCAATCTTGGAGTTAGTATATTTAGTTGGGGGGCATAGCCCCCACTAGAATGGGTTTTATTTGGTGATGTTTTTGTGTAGTTCGCTGGGTTGTCCAACTGATTTTTAACCCAGGGAAAGTTTTCACTGAAATGTTCATTCAACATTTAGGGTTTTTGCTTATTAGTGTTTGACTAATAGTGTTTTTTGATTACATAATACAGACCCATAATGTACACCTTACAGCAGAGTTTTCTAATACTATATATTATGTTCCCTGGCAATGTTCAATTTTACATTTAAGCATTTACTTAACTCTGGCAACCTAAAAGTCACTCTGCTGTTGAATGCTCCATATTACCTGCAAGCAGAGGGTTAAGTCTGCAGTACTTCAGTGATCACTTCTAATATGCATTGCAAGTCCATGTAAAATTACAGTGGATCTCAGCTGTGCTAACCCAACATGTCTTGTGCTTGTCCTGTTGAGTTCTGCTTCCTACTATACAAATGCAAAGCTGCATGGCTCATGGTAAGGTATAGTCATTTTAACATCTTGTCATTAATGGTAAATGTTCAAATCGAGGGATCACTGATGCAGTAAAATTCCTTATTTATGAGGAATACCCAATGACTGTTTATTAGTCCTTTTTAACTCAGTCTTTTTTCATACAAAGTTTTATCAGTGGTCAGTTGTCTGTCAATCAGTTCCAGGTAACTTCTACAGAAAGCCAAATATCCACTTTGAACATTATTACATAGTTTTTATATTTGATTATATTGCTCAGATTATTGTTTTACTCTTAAAAATGTAGTTTTTAAATTAGAAATTCTAAAATTTCCACCATCTATGATATCCCTAGAAAAGCAGGCTTAGGAAGTGTGCATATGAAAGACAAATTCCACTAAAAGACTAGGATTCACATTGTTTTTTGGACTCACATAGGAGTACCAGGTGTCATTGTGTGACATTTATGCTTCTTTCAGTGCAAAGGCATCAGTATGAACAGCAAGAAATCTTAAGCCTGCTTCAACTGCAATAAGATTCAGGCCTTGCTCCACATGCAGCCTTGTACCAGTGGCCAACAAACTAGGAAAACCAGAAAAAAATCACTGGTCTGCAAAAAAAAAAAACACAACCCCCCCCCCCCCCCACACTTAAATATAACAACTCCAAGATTGCATCACAGTGGAGGAAACTGCAAAGTCCCGAAAACAGCCCGGTGATTTTTTTCCCTAGGAAAAAAATTGCTGTTCCGTGTCTTCAGGATTTGGCCTTTTCGACATTTAGCTGTCGATAAAGCGACGTTCGCAATGTTGAATGTTCGCTTACATAATAGGGAATCAAATAAAGTAGAGCACAAACTGAAATAAGACTATAAAGCTGGTTAGGTCTATAATTAAGCATGTTATAAGAGTTTAATTGATTTTGGTTGAAATGTAACTGTTACTATTGTAATAATCTTAGCCTTAATTTAAATGTATATTGATTTTCTGTTAATATGAAGCTGTACATGTTAATCTGTTATAAGTGGACACTTCTGGTTGATGTACAGTCTTGTGCTCCAATCTTAGATTTCATGGATGAAAATTTTTATACTGTTGTTCATTGTAATGTTTTTGCAATTGTTAATGTTTGTTATAAGTGCAGATTTTCTCCTTGGGCCTCCACTGAAAAAGGAGTTTTGTCAAGTCGGACTTTCCCGGTAACCAAATGTAAAATAAATAATAAATAATAAATTATATATTAATCATTGTTCTGTTACATATTCAAAGTTATTATCCTCATACTAAAGTATGACCAGAACATCTGTACAAACAAAATATTTTTCTGTTTTTTTAAATTCTATACCACAGCACTGGTTTGCAAGGTCCCAGGAGATACTGAAGGTGACAAAGCTAGTGATAAGCCCTGTTGTTTGGGTCACCAAGTTAAGACGGATTAGTTTTAGCACATTAATGCATGTTATCTCTACATAGATACAGTTGGAAACTTGCACTGACAGCTTTGTTAATGATATTTTTGCACAGAAAACAAAAACTTGAAAACTAGTGACTTTAGATAGAAAATCTTCCTTTGTGTTTTAAGAACATGAAAAATGACTATCTGTGCTGTTTCTTTGTTTTAAATAGTGTTTAAACTTTATAACAGAGGTAACTAATTTCACTGAAAGTGAAACATATATCTAAATTAATGTTGCATGGGGATGGGTCACATAGGGTCAGACAGGGCCACTGTTGTTTTATATGAAGGACCGCACATTGCCCTTTGACCTTAGTCAAGTATCAGCCTGTGTTTGAATTCACCATTAAAGGGTTAGCATTCCAATGACTGAAGCTGCTTTTGTAAACAGGTCACAGTAGAGCAGTCTCTTTTTTCTGGTATAGTTAAAAGACCTTTGTTAACATCCGGGATCTCTGTGCTTCCTGAACTAGAGGCATTAATTTATATGGTTTTCAGCTAGGACATTCCCATCCTTGTCATCGCGGGAAGTGATTTTTGTGGCTCCCTGTCCCTCAAGATTTCAGTCCTAACAAAATACTACAAAGAACATCTTGAATCTTAAGCTTCTATAATCTGTTAACAAATATTAAGCCTCTCAAAATAATCCATTTTATATAATATTCTTCCTAAATACCAGAAGCTGCAATAAACTTGAAATGTCAACATTTAGCTTTTTTGTTTGTTCACAGTAATTATTTGCCATTCAGAATATAACAACTAACTACCACAGAAACAATATTCTCATTGTTAAAAAAGATCAAGATATTTAAGCCTGTCATGGCCTGAAGAAACATTGTTGTGCTGCATTCATGTTTCATACTGCCACATCTTATCTTCAGCCCAGAAATAAACTCCTTTTGAATATCATGTAAAACATTATTTTCCGTATTAGCTTGCTTATTTCTCTTGTTTTGGCAGACCTGACATTTATTTTGCTTTTGAAATGTTCAGAATGTAATTAAGAAGATAATAATTTAAAAACGTGGTTTCTCCAGGTTTTCAGTAGTGTTATTAACACAGACCACATTTGCCAGGATAGGGGTATGGAGGCATTTATATACATACATATATATATATATATATATATATATATATATATAGAGAGAGAGAGAGAGAGAGATATTGACTGTTATGTATTACCCAGTCTTTTATTATGGTACTGTTAATGACCACTGCTCTGTTTACATAGTGATACTCTGCAGTTAATTCATTGGTTGTATGATATGTATTGTAACTGTTATGTGTGCTACTGTTCATAGAGGAGTGTGGATATATATGTGTGTGTGTGTGTGTGTGTGTGTGTGTGTGTGTGTGTGTGTGTGTGTGTGTGTGTGTGTGTGTGCGCGTGTGTGTGTGTATAAAAGAGGCAGCACATAAGCGCTGCCAGATGAAGTGACAGTACAACAGAATGATGCATATAGTACATCTGGTCTATTCAGTGTCCATTTGTACCAAGTCTAATATTAGGGCTTCAAAGTCATGGTAATTTCCAGATCATGTACAGTCTATTCTGCAAACAACCCATAAGTGGGATTGTGCATAATATCTGTGAATTTGTTTATCCAAAAATTGGTTTCCTAGCAGAGTAATTGCATTGCTTTAAACTTATGGAGTATAGAGTGCAAATCAAAATGGGGTGGTTACAACCTAAACATCATGGGTTACAGCAGTGGACAACAAGAAAATGCAAACATGGTGCACATAAATCTGGATATATTCACTTATATCTGAATTTTGCCTGTATCACTTTTTCATTTTTATTTGCAAGCATGTGTAGGGATAAAATATGGTTTCATCTTTTTATAAGTCTCTTCAAGTATGTTCCTAATAAAACAACATGATTTGCAGAGACACAAAAATGGCTGATAATTAAAATGTATCCATATTTTTATATCACTATCTGAGAATGATAAATGTAGGAAAGGAAAGAAAAGGTCTAGTTCTTTATGTGATAGCATAGGTGCCTGACAATGTTTAAAAATCTGGGAGGGAGGTGTAAAGGCACTTCTAGTGAAGTAATCACACGACTGAGTGGAAAGGCCTGTGGAAGATGTGATGCCCTTTCTTCAAAGCTTTTTAATCGAAGGAGGATCCCTTCCTAAAGTTACATGGTATGTCCACCTTTTTTTACACAAAACAGCTGTAGACTATATGCATTAATAAATAAACTATAAGGCTGTTTACTTGACATACAGTGTCAGAGAAATACTACTTTTAACTTTGCACTAGTGTTTCATGTATAATGCAATCATTTCCAATAAATTCAGCACATTATTTTAATACTGTTAAGGCTTTCTATATCACATATATTCTCCTCTCTTACCAATACTATGGACAATGAATACATATTTTCTCATTAGTCTTATAGTCTTACAAATCAGAACATCTTCTTTCACAGATTATTTTACTACTAGATCTGGTTTCTTCACAACTTTACCTGGTATATCAAAGTTTGTCCAATCTGTCCTTTCAGATTATCTTCATGCCTTTCTGGACCGTGATTTTGTACTATTGCCACAGTTCTTCGAGTTTTCTAGTAGTAGTAGTAGTAAACCTGGCAACATCTGAATTCATCATTCTCTGAGAGGGTGGGGCATTCACTAAACTCCTCAATAGTTCAGTTGTTGGAACATATAAATTAGACTCAGTCATTATGTTACCTTCTGTAAATCTGTTCCTTTCATACCATAAGAGTACAACAGCCTCAATACAAACTTTTTACACATTTTTTGTGGTTCTCACCACAACTGTCTGCTATTAATGATGTATCACAGTCCCTTATCAATATCACAGTCCCTTATCAATCATCTATCCTCTCTTCCTTGATACCTGATGGACTTGCCCCTTCAGGACATGAACCCACAAATAGGAAAATCTACAGACGGAATAGCATGGGCTAAGCAATGCTCCAGTGCTCTTGGAATGGTGAGGCTATGGACAGGTTATCAACACTGCAGTTGGCTGTACTGCTGAGTAGAGTGTCAGTGGAAGCCATCCGCCTTACATACCATTAAATCTTTATAGGCACAGTATGCTGTGATACGCTGACTAGGACTTTCCTACCTGCTCAGCTATTTAGGCCACCATTCTTAAACATGGCTTCTATACTTAATAATTCAAGTTCGTGTTAGAGCTGGGGTAGGTAATGGAATGATGAGGCCATTTCTGTTCACACCTCTTTGAGAACAGGGATGGGATGACATACTGATATGGGTGGCCCATTTCTGTAGAACTGGTAAAGACCAGGGTTCAGAACAGTGACCAGACTAGGTGTGCTGCCTTGGCTACATCATACCACCTAGCATGGAGTGACCCAGGAAAATATACCAACATGTAGTGGGCAGGGATTCCACGTATGACCACTGCAGCATTGCTCAACCTATGCAGTTCTGTCTGGAGTGGTAGGATCTGCACATTGAAAGAAACAGTCAGGGGCTGGCTAAAGTTGGCTTCCCAGACATTCTGGAATTCATTCATTTAAATGTCCAATTCTGAAATAATGACTAATGAGATTTATGATATGAAGTTAAAAAGTGATAAAAACATCTCTTAGAAGCTGGACTGATTGGATTTTTTTTTTTTATTATAAGTAGCATTCAGTCCAGCAACTTCTATAGTGGATATGTTTTATCAATATATGTGTCATTCCTCTAATTTGGTTTGATCCTAGGCTTCATTAAATATGTTTTCAATTAATTAGTCTTGAAGAATTTTATTTGAATATATATTCTTTAAAACTATAATTCATCATTCCTTGAAAATACTTAATACTTAAGTAAATATTATTTCCTTGGCAGGTGCTATTTTTTTGCAGGTTCATGATCTGTCCCACATATGTTATGAGTGGTTGAAGAGTATAGCAGTTTCAAATTATAAAAATGAATCTTAATCAGTCTAGTCACTGAGTGCTCATAATAGTAATTTGAATTCTCGACATACCAATTATATAACTATTTTACTGAATGAACTTAAACAAGTTGGTGTTAAGTACAAATCTAATATACATTTTTTTTTATCTGGGCAAACTTCAACTCAGTTGTAGACACAATTATACCAGACCTTGAAAAATGGAACTAGTTTATATTGTCTGCTTGTAAGAATTTCAATCAAGAAGATGAATGTTCTGTTGCAAGAATTCACTCTCTTGCATCCCAGATGAATATTTTAAATCTATTAGTAAATTAATTCTCCCTTTATAAAAAGATAACTATAATTAAATTAAACAGGCAGATCAGAGAGTGTAGGAGAAACCTGAAAAATATTAGCTTTCTTATTTTCTATGCTATTTTAAGAAAGGTAAAACTCTTAACTATTATGCTGCACTAATTATATCTGAAGATCATACATCTTCCAGGATTACTGCAGTTAAAGCAATTGTCCTTCATCATGGAATTAATTTCAAAGCTTTACCTTTCCTCAATAAAACAATGCATTTCTTCCTCTTGTGTATTAAGTCTAAGACTGACATTTCTTAGAATATTCATTTTTCTCTGGGATATGGATATCTCTGAGTTGGTATATATAATTTAGGAAGTTGTAGGGAGTTGCCCCCTTCCCACATGGGGGGTGCAGGTTGTTTGCCTCACATGAAAAAAACAAGTTTAAAGATGGACTGTGTTTATTCACTCTTCTCTAGTTTTGATCTTCTGTTTTTTCTGTGTTTTGGGAGTCAGCAATGCAAATCCCAAAATTTCAATAGGAAGTCTGTTTATCGCTGCCAATTAATAAAAGGTCGGTCTCTACTTCATATCTCATTTATTTTTGGGGCCTTAATACTTGTATCGATCCATAAGTGAAATTTGTCAGAAATTTCCAAATGTTTTTCTTTCTAGCTGAGATGAATGAAAATAAATTAACATTAACATCCTACAGACACAACTAACTCAAATTCTATAATTTACTTTTCAATTCACCTAATTTTTCAGTTATATATTTTCCAGATATTGGTCATTGCTATTGAAGGAGTGATGCTGAACATCATTTGGGAGAAATCCAGACCAAAGCATATGAAGTTTTGACATTTGCCAAGTTTACCTAACAGCAATTCATGGATTTACACAATACCATCCTGAATCCCCTAAAACTTGTTGCTGTTGGCAAAATTGATTTGCCTAGCTGTTGCATCTGTAAGGACATTTTTATGTAGAGATTTGTCATATCTTTTGTTGCAAATTTATTTTTTTATGGAAATGAATGTTTCTATCAGTCAGTAAGGCATTACAAAGATTTATTCTCATCCGCAACTTGAGGACTAATTGTAAGATTTTTATTGTTTAATAAGGGATAGATCTATATGTTTAATAAGGGATATATTTCTAATGTTTAATATGGGATAGAGCTCTAATGTTTAATATGGGATAGCTCTCTAATGTTTAATAAGGGATAGATCTATAATGTTTAATATGGAATAGATCTCTAATGTTTAATATGGAATAAATCTCTAATGTTTAATAAGGGCTAGATCTCTAATGTTTAATATGGAATAGATCTCTAATGTTTAATAAGGGATAGATCTCTAATGTTTAATATGGGACAGATCTCTAATGTTTAATATGGGATAGCTCTCTAATGTTTAATAAGGGATAGATCTCTAATGTTTAATATGGGATAGATCTCTAATGTTTGATATGGGACAGATCTCTAGATGTATCCACTTTATTTTACATTTCTGACGCATGCATCCTATAACACCTGTATGTTCTTCACCTACATTTCTGCTTAAGACCAAAGGCTGCTACAACCTTTTGGATCTTAAGAAAAGTAATAAAATATAGTTGCTAATTTTTTTTTGAATGCAAGGTTTGAGGCAGCCAGGAAAGTTAGGTGAATGCAACAGCAAGAAAATAAAGTTGAAAAACACTAAAAGTAGAGTTGGGGAGAAGGCATGGTATAATCCCTTCTGATGGTCATGGGTAAGTGAGTCTGTAAGAGAAGTAGAGTCAGTGGGACTCCAAGAAAAGATGATGATGGTTTGATGTAGCTCGCCATGCAGATTATCGAATGATACCCTGTTCACAATGAAGATATGCATGCAGTCCAGTAAAGAAATGAAAAATCAATTTACGTCTGTAGCACCCAAATGATTTAATAGAGTCACTAACAACCAGAACCAGGAGTGTTTCACTATTAACATTGAGAGCTCTGAGTTTACTTAGGGTGATCAGATTTTTGTATATTCTCAAATATTTTTAGTAACCAGGAAGGCGAAGTGGCCAGATACTGAATACTTAGACAGAGATCATCTACGACAGTACATTTTGAACAAAACATAACCTGTAACCCCCATCACTGCTTCTACTGCCAGTTCTTGCTATTCATTTCACCTGTCCAGGTTAACCTGTGTTCTGTTAATGTAGTGCTTCTCTCCCCTTCCAGACTGACATCTACATAGCCAACAGACCTCTCTCTCTTTGAAGTTGAATTTCAGGAAGAACATGAAAATTAGCAGAAGGTCTTTGCTTAACATTATATGATTCACAGCATTTTTCGAATGTCTTAACTGTTCTGGTATCCAAGACTGACATTATTCTATTTTGTAGCAACATACATAAATTGACTTTGAACTTGTTTTTATCACTGCTGTAAATTTGAAATTATTTATTGCAGTTATGCACCTATGCACTTAATGTTATGAAATTTTGGGTGAATTCTGTTATTTTTATCTATAATGATGTGGATTTGTATTTAGCATTATTTGTAAAATCTGAGTGAATTTTTTTTTTAACTGATTGAATTTTGTTTCATACACTCTTTTGTATTGTAATGACTCTGACTTGATTCTGTGATGAAAATGCTGCTTGAGCCAGGAAAATGATCTTGCTGTGAAATTAATTCTATGCCTCATAAGAGGCTCATTGCTGTAGATAACCTACACTCTGTTTCCTCAGAAAAGGGACTACGCAGTACAATTCAGATAAAGAGTACCATACTGGTTTCTGCATTTTGTTTTTCCATTGGATTTAATCCTTGGGTAGACAGTGCACTATGAGTTTCATTGGAAGAGTGGGGATCATTGGGAGAATGTTTTTCTTTGGGAGAGTGAGAGTGAGTATTTGATTCCCCATTGAAGAGACTGCAATTTTTAAATGCAGTATTAAAGCATTCCAGTGTTGGTATATGTTTCAAAAGGTATAAATGGCAGTTGATACCTGAACAAACCAAGATAAACAGAAGGAGGGATATAAAGAAATCATGGAGGAATGTACAAGCTTGCGAAAATAAAAAGGAGGGTGAACCTCAGAGCTGTTAAAGTTGGATAAAAGAAAGGTAAGGAAGAATTATATTTTGACAAAAGAGTGGAAATAATAAATCTAATTTTAACAATGTTGTGGATTAAAAAAATAGTTGCATAATCATAAATTCAAGTTTTATTCATTTAGCAATTAAGTGCGCTGACCCATTCTGTTTGTTATTCTGATTACAATGAAGGCTCCATGCTAAAAGGTGCTTTGAAATCTTTCCATATACATACAGGCAGCTACAACATTGATCTAACAGCTGCTATGAAGCTATAGCTGGTTTCCCATTACTTTTAACATACCTGTCAATTCTGCAACATAACTAATGTTACTGAGTGCAATGCAAACCTTCAGACTTCAAAAGACTAAGGTATTACTTTATTAACTTTTATTTTCAAGCTTTTTTTATACCTATTAGCATAGATATAAATAAATTCATGTTCCCTGGTCTTCGAGGCCAGGATCTCCACCAGACCTCGACTTCCAGTTAGCTTGGTAATAATGCTGGATTTAAGGTATTTTAAACGGACATTTAATGTTTTGTTGTTTTTCCATCCTTACTAAAACGCATTTAAGGCCTTCTGGTTATTTTCTTTAAAGTAATATGCACTCAGTTAGCTTACTGATTATAAACTATTTATTTGCTCATTATTTAAATAATAAAAGAAATAACATTTTACCTCAAGGGGAATATATAACAGCATTATGTTCTTTCTTTATTTATCACTGTACTATTAACTCGACATAGTTAACAGTACATTAATTCTTGGGAAGAAATAAATAAGCTAACAAATTGAAAGACTATTTGGTGTAATGGAGGAATCACAGCAAAATCTACAAAAAGAAAAGCCATGTTTATTAAATGCAGCCTACATTTTGTGTCTCTCCCTTAATTCTCCATGTGGCTTTCCTGCTACTTTTAAGAAAGGAGTAGACTTTTCTCATCCAGCATCCTACTGCAACTTTGTATTTGCTCTATCACAGTGGTACATTGCAACCAAATAAATAGAACATTGTAACCACATATTATTCTGTGTGTTACTTAGCTAATAACATAGTGTGAATAGCCCTCTGGGAGTTTGAACACCTTGACGTAGTACAGAAACTACCCACATTAGTGCAATGTGACTTGTTACAATTACACAATGTAACCAAAAGCCAGGTAGATCACTGTGAACAGGAATAAAGTCTGCAAAGTGGTGTGCAATTCCTGCATCTATGCTTAATTTACACTGGATACTTCACTGGTGCATTTCTTGTAGACTTTTAGTCCATTGCTTTTTACTTCCCTCATAGTTTCTAGTCATTATGTGTTGATCGATAATGAAGGTATTTAACGTCTTTCGTTCTTCGTGTTGAGCTTACGTAAATGGCACTTTATTTTCCATTTTAACCAAGTCTCTTCTGGAATATAATTTCCTGTTTAAAACTGACATTGCTAGGGTTGCTTCCTTTTCAGCTGCCCAAAGAAGGACACTTTTTACTAAAATATGATATTTTGTTGAGCAGTCAATACCCTCAGTTAATAAAAATTAGTTGTTTCAAGTTTACTAGCAGATTATTACTCATTCATGTAAGAATGTGACTGTTTCTATGGTTTTCCTTTGAATTTAACATATTTTAAAGCTGCAGCACATATATTTTCTGCGATATCTTGAGATAAATCAGAATAATACTGTTGGTGTCCTATATGCACTACACGTCCTTAAGAAATCACACCCCTCATCTCTGAGTTTTGCATCTAAAACTTGCACATCTGTTGGCCAACCCATTTGAGGCTAGATGATTGAATAAAAACACAATTTTTTGAATCCCATTTTTTAATGAGGTTTTGAATGTTCCCGAAATGAACTGTGGCTTTTTTCCCGTTGATATATAACTCATCTTATCTGTTTCTTGAAAATACTGTTCTTAGAACTGATACAGAATCCACATCTACAATGGACTCCATATCAATAACTTCTGGTCAGTTAAATTACAGGGTATTATATTTATAACCATTCCACCTGTTACCACAACATCAATATGTCAGGATATAGCTGGTTACTCCCAAGCAGGTAGAAGTTCAGATAGCCATGCATGTTTAACAGTTGGCATTCTCAGTCCTCTGTCCATGTAAGACACATATGAGACTATGGCATGGAATTTCATTATGGCATCTAATACTGTGGAATGTATTTTTAAGGAATTGCTACTCATCTCTGAAATCACATAATACAACTCTGTCACATAATGCCAGCTTCTCTTGCTTAAAAAGTGAATTAACAGTAAATCACTATTTTAGGTCATTCATTCACAAATACATAATACACATTGCCTAATAAATCAGTTCTTGTATTTCTTGCCACATGTCACTGTATGATGACTGATGAGTACTACTATGTCTACTACATGTCTACTATATGCCTGCTATATGTCTACTAAACGCCTACTATATGCCTACTATATGTCTACTATATGCCTACTATATGTCTAATATATGCCTACTATATGTCTACTATATGTCTACTATATTTCTTCTAGACCCACATCTATCAGTTCTTTAGGTTAATTACTTAGTTCTCGTGGCAATCCAGCATTGCGATGAAACCAAGTGTCCTCCAAGTAGTAATAGCAACCACTATTTAAACATATGAAAGTAACAAAAGAACAGCCGAGGGGTGCTAAAAAAAACTCCATTTCTTTAATGTAAGTGCTTTCGTTCATCCACACTATACAATGAACTTCTTCAGACAAAACTCAATCCAACATTCAATGCCTTATATAAGGCTCTTAATTAGTTAATAAGTTAATAAAACAATTAACAAGCTTCTTCAAATTGATCAAACTATTACGTGCTATAAGAAATGCCATTACAAATGGAATTTAAAATGCTAAAAAGCACAAAGAAATTTAAACATTATAATTCCGTATATAACACAAACAAAATAAGACAAATATAAACCATACTAAAATGTATGTATTATCACGCTGTGTCTGTAGGCAATGCAATGATAAATAAACAGCCTCTACTTCCTATCTAGATGTTAAGCTAAAAGAGTGAATCAACTTTGACCCCCTTTTTTTTTAAAAATAATAACATACATTATATATTATATAGAAAACTGCTACTTAAATTGAGTGATATCATCACAGTAAAATGTAACTGAATAGCTGTATACATATTTCATACTACACATTACCTATCCAATGATTTTAACTTTAGAATGTATTTAATTGAACTAAATTTATTAAGCCCTGGTGGAACATGGGCATTGGCTCTTAACTGCCGTAACAGTTCACATTCTTCCAGCTTCTCACGGACCACCTCTAATATTTTTGCTTATTTGATCCACGATAATAAAATGGAATTTATGTTTGGATTGTCTATAACATGCTTTGCCAAAGCATTGGTAGTTGACATCTTGCCAATCTGGTATTGGTGTTTGTAAATCCTCTGTTTAAGTGCCCGTTCTGTTTTTCCTATGTAGAAACCTTCGTACTGCTGGCATTGGGCAAGGTAAACTACCGCTGTTATCTCACAATTAAATCTTCCTTTTACACTGTAGATTTTGTTGTGGATACTAAAACAGTTCCCTACCTTTATAAACTGGCATTTGTGGCATCTGCCAATTTTTTTCATACCCCAATTACCTTTAGGTATTGTGGTCTGCCATTCTAGTATGTTCTTCAGATTTGGGCCTCTTCTATATGTTATGTTGGGCTTTCCACCCAAATTTCTGTACACAGTACTATCTTCCATAACAAGGGCCCAATTTTTAATGATAATATCCTTGATATTTTTTGCATCTACAGTGAATTAGCAGTTTTCTATAATATATATATATATATATATATATATATATATATATATATATATATATATATATGGATCTACCTGACTACATCGACAGTTCTAAACACCGACAACTACTTCACCGACACCACATAATCGACAGTTCACAAACACGACACCACATACACTCGACACATCTTAACAACAAACAAAACAAATCCCCTGTCCAAAACCCACACACACAACACAAGCACACCAAAATCCTTACAAACCAACACTAACCCTTACATACACAACTATCTACAACCCTAACGAAACCCTAACCCTAAGGTCCGTCACTATCGCACACTCACCTAACCCGCGCCCTAACCCTAACTCACTTAACCCGCCCCTAACCCAAAAACATATCACTACTGCACCCTTACCTAACCCGCGCCCTAACCCTAACTCACTTATCCCACCCCTATCCCTACAGACCGTCAACATTGCAAACTTACCTTACTCGCACCCTTACCTAACCCGCGCCCTAACCCTAACTCACTTATCCCACCCCTATCCCTACAGACCGTCAACATCGCACACTTACCTTACTCGGACCCTAACGGCCGTCATTACCGCATACTTACACATCCTTTCCCCATCTCAGTGTTCTCAGCATCGGTGTCTTCCTCCGTCAGTCTTCTGCCTTGTCGATCTTCTGGCGCTTTGTTGGTGTTATGACATGTCGATCTACTCAGGTAGATCCGTATATATATATATATATATATATATATATATATATATATATATATATACCATGTAGATAAAAATATGTCTTTGGTTGAAAAAGAATTGTTGAATTTCAGAAAGTACATATCATGAAGCCCAATAAAGGGGATGGTTTTGTGTTCATGGATGAAATAGATTATCATGAGAAAATGTCAGCTATCCTTGAAAGTGACAATTATGTAAAAGTGAGTTTGAGTGAGGTCAATAGTGCATACAGACAGGTAAATTGTATTGTCAATGATTTGTTTCTGGAGAATTGTGTGAATATTGACACATATCATTACCCGGCAATGCCTGCACCCATAACACCTGTTATTTTTGGATCTCCCAAGATTCATAAGGACCTCTCCAATCCGCCTTTTCGACCCATAGTAATGGACGTAAATCCATCACGTATGCCTCTGCCTAGTATGTAAATAGTAAATTAAAACCACTCATACATACAAAACAGCAAATTTGCCATGATTCCTGGAGTTTCTTGGAAGGTATAAACTATTTAGAATTTGATGCTTGTCACAACTTTTTGACAGCAGACATAAAAGATTTATAAATTTGAACCCAGAGGCACCTATTCGTGTAGAAGTAAAGGGGTGGTATATGCACTAAGGTGCCCATGTCTACTATACTATATAGGGGAGACTAAACGTGAATTTCGCATCAGATTCATGGAACATATGAGAGACATTAGAAATATGAGGGAAGATAAAGTAATTGCCTTTCATTTTAAAATGTTACATAACAGTGACACTACTTTATTACAAGGTTCAATTTTAGAAACTGTGGAATGTTTATATAATGATGAAAATATATTAATACGTAAGTTATTATATAAAGAAAGTATCTATATTTTGAAATATAAAACGTTAGTGCCTAATGGTTTAAATAATGAACTAAAATTGGAAGTGTTTACTTTAAGGGATGGCTTATTGCTTAATTAGTAAGTGATTGTAATTAATTGTGTGTGGTATAAAAATGTGTATATTTTTTTTACTATTTGATATTCCTTGAAGTTGGAGACACCGAAGTGCTAGAATAAAGACTAAAACTTGCTTTGCTATTTGCCTCTTTGTGTGCCACAGTCAGTGGTTTTCTTTGGGTCAGAGTTGCTTCATAAAAGATTTATATACTGTCATACCCCAGGAACTAGGTTTGCAGTGGGTATGTGCAGTTTTAATAATTAAAGGCATGGATAGCAATGAAATTGATTTGATAGTACTACTCAAACTGGTATTACAAAATAACTACATCTTATTCAATAACCAATTTTTCCTGCAAAAATCAGGGGTAGCCATGGGCTCCCCCTGTGGTGGAAGGTTCGCAAACTGTGTGATGGCCTATTGGGAAAAGGAATTCCTATTTAACAATGCCATGTTCAAGGAGAAAACTTTTTGGTACACTTGCTATCAAGATGACATGTTTTTTATATGGAAAGGCTCACTTGAAAAGTAGAGGAATTCCTAAATACCATTACAAAGTTTGCTAACTTTCTAGAATTTACCTACCAGGTTGAGATAGAAACCATTCAATTCTTAGATGTACAATTGTCTAAAGACACAATGAATAGGAGATAGAAGGCTACCATTTATAGAAAGTCTACTTATTCTAATGCTTTTCTCCATTTCAGCAGCAACCATCCTTTTCATCCAAAAAGAGCTGTAATAAAAGGACAATTGGTACGAGCAGCCAGAATGATTTCATCTGATGATGATTTCCAAGTCAAATGTGAACTTCTAAAAAATAGGTTCACAAAAAGAGGATGTCTGATATACCTCTTTGAACAACTGTTTAATGAAGTTCATAGAAAAAGGAACAATGGGCATTTTAAGCCCATCTTGTGGAAAATCTATAGTGAAGTAGTACATGATTTAACTACACAAGATAGAAATTCCAATAATCTTCCCACACAGTTCAATCCCAGACTTTGTTTCTTAACTAACTATTCTATGGATGCAAAAAATATCAAGGATATTATCATTAAAAATTGGGCTCTTGTTATGGAAGATAGTACTGTGTGCAGAAATCTGGACGGAAAGCCCAACATAACATATAGAAGAGGCCCAAATCTGAAGAATATACTAGAATGGCAGACCACAATACCTAAAGGCAATTGGGGTATGAAAAAATTTGGCAGATGCCACCAATGTCAATTTATAAAGGTAGGAAACTGTTTTAGTATCCTCAACAAAATCTACAGTGTAAAAGGAAGATTTAATTGTGAGACAACAGGGGTAGTTTACCTTGCCCAATGCCAGCCAAGGTTTCTACATAGGAAAAACAGAATGGGCACTTAGAAGATTTACGAACACCAATATCAGACTGGCAAGATGTCAATGCTTTGGCAAGGCATGTTATAGGCAATCCAAACATAAATTCCATTTTATTATCATGGATCAAAGAAGTAAAAATATTAGAGGTGGTTCGTGGGAACAGAAGTTGGAAGAATGTGAACTATTATGGCAGTTAAGGACCAATGCCCACGTTCCACCAGGGCTGAATAAATTTAGTTCAATTAAATGCATTCTAAAATTAAAATCATTGGATAGGTAATATGTAGTATGAAATGTGTATACAGCTATTCAGTTACATTTTACTGTGATGATACCACTCCATTTAAGTAGCAGTTTTCTATATAATATATAATGTATGATATTATGTTTTTAAAAAAAGGGGGTCAAAGTTGGTTCACTCTTTTAGCTTAACATCTAGATAGGAAGTGGAGGCTGTTTATTTATCATTGCATTGTCTACAGACATAACGTGATAATACATACATTTTAGTATGGTTTATATTTGTCTTATTTTGTTTGTGTTATATAAGGAATTATAGTGTTTAAATTTCTTTGTGCTTTTTAGCATTTTAAATTCCATTTGTAATTGCATTTCTTATAGCACTTAACAGTTTGATCAATTTGAGGAAGCAAGTTAATTGTTTTATTAACTTATTAACTAATTAAGAGCCTTATATAAGGCATTGAATGTTGGGTACAATTTTATCTGAAAAAGTTCATTGTATAGTGTGGATGAATGAAAGCACTTACAATAAAGTACTGGGATTTTTTTAGCACTCCTCGGCTGTTCTTTCATTACTTTCAGTGTTTTTTCACAAGTGTCCTTTGACTATTTGAACATATACTAGTGAGGGACTTGGCCACCGAAGTTGATAGCAACCTGACTTTCCACCACCATGTTGCCTCTGTTGAACGGAAGGCTTTCTATATGGCACACCTCATAAGTAAGGGCATTTCATCTAGAAACAAGGAGGTCATAACATCCCTTTACTCCTCCCTTATCAGACCCATTATCGAGTACAATGCCCCCTTCGACATGTACCTTGGCAAGCACATGCAGCAGTTGTAGAGACCACAGAGGCTCCTGACCAGGAAAATCTAGGGTCTCAAACTCCTATTCTATACAGATAGGCTAAAAGCCCTGTCCCTCTACTCAGTCTTGTAAGAGACTACTCAGAGGTGACCTGTGTCTGGCATACAAGGTTGTCTCAGACTCAGCCTTGATAGAGTTGCTGCATATCCGTAAGTTAAATTCCACTTGTGCAACCCACATGCAAGGTTTCAACCTGGTCTGTGACATTAATAGAACTTGTTGTCAGGATAGATTTGTGTCCCTACAACATCCCCATCTGTGGAATAGACTTCCTCTTCTATGTCAAGCAGAGTACCTCACTAGCCCTCTTTAAGAGGAACCCAGATGACTGGATGGGAAAGAGAAAATATGCCCCTGGGATCCCACCTGTGTCCCTGCTGGACAGGGAAAACGGGTGCTGATTTTGTGGGAACATGAGTGAAATTCTTGGCTAGGCTTATAAGGGCTTAGTATCGTACTATGAACCTATATATTGATGTTATGGACATCTCTGTTGAGAATGTGTGCATTTTCTGAGCCTGAATTAATTGACTGACAGCAGCATAGGTTCATAGGTAGGTACTAGGGTATTAGCCCTAGGGCATATATAAGCCTAGCCAAAAATGTACCCTGGCTTTCGCCACCCAAGAAAATTATTTTCCTGTGCCCCTGTTGAGCAGAGCCACAGAAGTGATCCCCGGGGTGAATTTCCTATTTCCCATCCAATCATCAAGATTTTTCTTCAAGAGTGCTAATGAGGAGCTCTGTTTGACATAGATAGGTAGTCTGTTCCAGAGTATGGGATGTCTCTGGGACAGGAATCTATCCCTCCAGCATGTTCTGTTTATTGTGGTGACAAGGTTTAGGTCCCTAGAGCGTGTAGCTCGGAGAGATTGGGATTTCGTCAAGTGGAGCATGTCCAACAGCTCTGGGTATGACATAGCTTTGTATGTTAGGCAGAGATCACCTCTGAGTAGGCGATATGCGATGGAGTAAAGCTGGAGTTTTTTGAGACGGTCTGCATAGGGCATCTGTTTGAGGCCAGTAATCCTCTTTGTGAGGTATTTCTGTGGCCTTTCCAGTTGTTGTAGATGTCTTGTGAGGTACATACCAAAAGGGGCATTGTACTCTATAATGGGTCTAATGAGTGATGAGTAGACGGGAACAATTACCTCTTTTTTTCTGGATGAGAAACCTTTTGTGATGAGGTGAGCCACGTAGAAGGATTTCCTGACCACTGTGGCGATGTGATTATCAAAGGAGAGACTACTGTCCACCTGTGTCCCAAGGTCTCTCACATAATGACTTTATCACTGAAAGCTGCTTTCAGTGAACATGTGCTGTTGTGCATTCGTCACTGTTGTCTGACTGTAGAGTTGCTATATGTACGTTAGGGGATTATGATGGTCTCCTCCACATGGGGGGGTGAGGGAGCATTCACCCTGCAAAAAAAGAAGCTTTAAACATGTTCGCAGAAAGTGGTTTTCACTGATATATTTTCATTTGTTTGCCCATCAAAGAATACACCTTCAAAAATAATCATTAATTCCTTTATTTGTAGGTTAGCACAGACAGAATGTCTGGTGACCTGCAACCACCATAACATAGTGGTCTAATTTTCTCACTACTAAGACAAGTCTAGGAGTTTCTCTGTGTCAGAATTTTTATATTCAGTTTTATTGAACAGGCTTGAAGCAAATGTTATAACTTTCTCTGTACAATCTTATAACAGAACTATTCCCATGCTCTGATTCATAGGTTCAAGGACCAGTACTAGGTTGTTGATCCAGAGGACCATTAGTAGCTTAGCCACAATACAAGAAATTGTAGGTACCCATTAATATGACAAATTTCTACCTAGCCTCTTTCAATACAGACCTGAGGGGCCAGATCCAGGTTATATTTATAAATGCCCATCCAAACATCCAGGTTATACTTAAAGAGTGCCAATAAACTACTATGGTTTACAGCCAAAGGAAGTCTATTCCATAAAACAGGGATTCTCCGGGATATATCTATCTCACCAGTGGGTCCAGCTTATGTTACCATGAATTTCAGGTTGCCTGACAGGGAAGTTTAGGGTATTATTAGTTTTGCAGATGTGCAAGAGTTTGCTGGATCCCTCAAGACTCTTGGAACTCTATAGATTAGATGGAGGTCATCTTTCAAGAGTCTGTAGATTAGAAAGAAGTCATCTCTCAAGAGTGTGTTGGAAACAGAAAATAGAGAGAGCTTTAAGAAAATCTCAGTAGCTCAGTAAAGTCATGTCTTGGATTATCTTAGTGAGGAAATGCTGACGTCTCTCAAGCTGGGCCAGATGCATAGACAGGTATATACCAAAGGGGCCATTATACTCGATTATGGGCTTAATGATGGAAGAATAGAGATGGGTGGTAACTTCTTTAGATCTTGAAGAAATACTCCTTGTGATAAATCTGGCAAGGTAAAATGATTTCCTAACAATAGTGGATACACGATGATCAAATTATAATTCATTGCCAACAAAAGCGCCCACATCCCTAATGACCAAGTCATCTTTCAAAGGACTGTTATCTACATGGTCGGTGCAGGGGTGCCCAGTTTTGCCAAAGGACACAATGCTGCATTTCTTGGAATTAAGTTTCAGGCAATGGTCCAGACACTGCTTCTTCTTGTGTATGTTAATCCCGACTGTTTTGGAAGTCAGATGCAAACTTGGCCACCATGATCAGCATGATGTTTTTCCTGCCTACTGCAAAATAACGCTTTTTATCTTCTTTCCATTTAATTTTGTTGATTTCAGCAAAGGAAATGGCTGCTGCACTCACAAGCCAGCTTTGTTGCCACCTGTTGTGCATTTGTCTAGAGCATACATCAGTATTAATACATTCACAGCAGCAGAGGCCTGCTTTGTCATATCTTTCTGTATAAGCCTTATGAACTGATGTGCACATTAAACATATGCTACATCCCCTTTGACAGGGGTTCATATTACATGATCGAACTCCAGAAATAGCGAACGATCTATTATCGAACCCAAATGCACGAAACCACAAAATTTCGAAGGAATGGATCAGCAAATGTTTTCCCTGAGAAAAAAATTTGCTGATCCAAAAAAAAAGAATGTAAAAGCAAAATAAAGTCCCAACCCCCAACACCCTTGATATGGGGGCTGGGGTTGTTCCCCCCCACCCACCCCCCAACTTAAATATACGAATTCTAAGATCGCACCACAGTGAAGAAAACAGCAAAGTCCGGAGAATGACCCAGCAAATTTTTTTCCCCGGGAAAAAAATTGCTGATCCGTTCCTTCAATATTCTGTGGTTTTGTGCATTTGGGTCCGACAAATGAGCGTTCAATATTTCTAACATTCGCTCATGTAATAGGAACCCTTTGATAGCAGGTGACAATCATGAGAAAAAGAAAAAAGATGGAGCAAGTTTCAGAGATCTGCTGCACATTCCGCACTACCAGTGTGAAGAAAGCTATAGGGATAAGGACCATTCCAATTCTGGAAGAAGTGCACAGCATTGCTAGAGATGTGATACGCTGCTCTATACCAATAAGGCCCCTGAAGCACAGCTCATACACAAATGCGGTACAGAATATAAACAACCACAAATCAGAGACAGCTGTAGTACATACCAACACTGCATGCAGAAATCGTATTATGTCTCAGTTTTAGATATGGCCTGAAAGGAGACAGCCCACTGCTCTCCCACAGAGGTACAACCAGAGGTTTTATCACTATTTGAATTTAGGCCCTCTTGCTCCTTCTGTGCTTTCACAACTTCTTGATTAAGTGCATCTGATTCAGATTAGCTACCATGAGCACAACTGCAGCCCTGTGGAGTCACTGATACTATCTGCTATTGTATTTGCTATGCCTTATTGATTAGTGTACTACTATATTTTCTTGCATTCTCTTCTCATTTATGTATTAATGTACCATATTGAATGTATTTTACTAATCTTATGAATCACATTTTTTTATCTATTTCTTCCCAGCTGAACCTGAAATAGGTCCTGTTGGACTAGTGTTCCACCCCAAGTTAACAAATTCAAACAAATAAGAAATAAACAGTGTAAGGTGTGTGTGTGTGTGTGTGTGTGTGTGTGTGTGTGTGTGTGTGTGTGTGTGTGTGTGTGTGTGTGTGTGTGTGTGAGTGCCTGTTTATATGTTTTATACAGTTTAACTTTGAATGCCTGAATGATATTTATGCGATCGGCCATTACCGCGAACCATAATGCTGAATCACAGACAACTTTGAAGAATCATATGTAGAAACTCATTTGCTGGAAAACAATTTCTGACATTTGATCCATGTGTTGAATGTCAAAAAAGCATTCGCTCATTTGCCATTCAAACACATGGTGAATCGGCACTGTGTTCTTTGCAGCTGTACTTCTGACGTTTTGCACGTCGCACATATGACATTCAACAATATAAATTTAAACCGTTTTTTATATATATATATATATATATATATATATATATATATATATATATATATATATATATATAGCGAGAGAGAGAGAGAGAAAGAAAGAGAGATGGAGAGAGATACATATATTTATAGATGCATACTCATAAACATATACAGATACAAACACACAAAACACACACACACACACACACACACACACACACACACACACACACACACACACACACACACACAAACACACACGCACATGCACACACACACACACACACACACACACACACACACACACACACACGCACGCACACACACACACACACACACACACACACACAACACACACACACACACACACACACACACACACACACACACACACACACACACACACACACACACACACACATACACAACATGCAGAAGTGGGTTGCACTCACATCAGCCAACCTAATGTTTGCTCCCCCCTCATTGGAGCTGTGCTGACACACACCCTCCTATTAAATTTCACCACCTTGAGGTTATAGAGCTTTGGCAAAGTGAGGAGGACGCTCTCATTTTCCCCTGTGTGACCCTGGCATAACAATAATTAAATAGGGAGTGTGTGAAAACAGGGGAGTACATGCTGTGTTGGTGTTATAGTTACTAGACTAAAGCAGTACATTACTACATAGTTACATGGCCCTTGGATCACAAGTAAGTACATTTCACGTCCACATATATGTGCTTGGCTCACGTACCAAAGGGTAGCAAGGGCCACAAGTTGATGTTAGTGGACAATGCAATAGCTAGATTGATATTTAGGTAATATTATACTAGGCCATACCACATGCATATAAATCAGTATACAGAGCAGTTATTCATTTTAAAATCTACAAGTCTGACATGTAAATTCACATTTTTACTTTTACAACTCTTATATGTGTACCCCTGCAAGATGATTTGGAAAGAGATGCAATAATGAGTATATGGAGAAATGCAATGGGTTCCACTGTGTCAGATGGAGCTGTAACACTATGTAGAAATCATGGACATCATGATATGCAAAATAAATCATATCGAAAACATACCCTCTTAGAGTGTCCTGTCCTCGTCTTCTGACTCGACTTGAAGGCTGTTTGTCATCTTGGTCTGTAAAACTGTCCACCTGAAGGTTTCCTTCAAACTGCCCTAAGATCTGTTCAGTGGAGAAATACAGTAATGTTGTACATCCAAGCAGTACTTTGATGAGGCTCTGAGCACCCATGATTAAACTGGCCTAACAGCCCTTCGCCTCTCCGAAGATCTCTGCTGCCCTGGTGGAAAACCACGGCAGTACAGTTTATGTCTGGGACTCCAGTCCTGAAGGTCACTTCTGATTTGCTTAATAAAAGGAAGAAAACATGGAAGACAAAATTTAAATCCAAACAGTTTGTTTGTAACATTATCTTTAATCTCAAATTACATAAACCTCAATGGCAAATGCATAAGAGCTGTAGTACAGATTATAGTAATTACAGACAGCCTTTCTCAATGCGAGCACAGATCCTGCTTTTACAGCATAACTCTAGCCAGGATTAAATTAACATCGCCAAAGATGCAAGATCATAACATTAAATATTTGTTATTCTTTCTTTTTAATTACATGCATAATTTTTTAATTACAGAACTAGCTTATGTATACTTACATGCAGTCACTGTATCCTTTATGGATACACAAAGCCTTTCTTGAGTTCTTTGAAAAGATAATTGAAACAGTCCCATATACATATAACTTAGCAGGGGGATTGTACAGCTAAAATATCTAAGGAAGGGACCGCATTAGATGAAATCACATACAACTGTTATACTGAGAATCAGAGATCCCAAAGCTGTACAGGGTGAAGGTCACATTCACAATACTTGTGCCACATGTTGCAAAATGTCCTCCCAATATAGTTATAGTTCAGCACATCTGCAGAAATACCCAAGGAAGCACCTCCTGTCCATTACAGTGCTTTAGAAAACCTGCCATGAGACTGTTCCTTCATTATGCTCAGACACAGCTGTGGGAAACCTGTGGTAACCTACAAATCTCCAGCTGGCCGACCTCCAATGCCAAATTCAGTTCACAGTTATGAATTGGCCAGACTTTATTTAACACAAGAACTTTATATTTGAGCAGATCATAAATTATACTGAAAACTTCTAATGTAAACTGATATTATTTATTGATATAACATCCTAGTCAGCAGAACATTAAAGGACTCACAAGTGTACAAACATACACTAAGTCACCTGTAATAAGAAACCAAAATTAAACAGAAAATGGGAAGGAGACACACACTTTGCACTTACCGATGGATTTTGCCTGAAATGTTCACAAATAACTATTGATTCCATGGCAAAAAAGACAATTTAGGTACTTACAAAAACTGTTGTCTACTTTTTGTGTACGTGAAAAGTGACACAGCAAATCCTTTGTGAAGTTAAAATTAAAGTTGAACAATCATATCTGCAATTATTTATTACTTATTTATTATTTTATGTATTTATACTTTATTCAGTGGGTTGTCCTCCTAGGGAGAAATTTTCCAGAAAAAAAGGTGCTTTCCTGGTTTTGGAGACAACTAAAGTGTACAAATACGGTATGCTAATGTCAAAGAAGAAGGCAGAAGGCCATCCGTCCAAACAGAGAACTAACTGACACACAAAAGGCATATCAGGCAAGAAATACCGAACTCAAACGTTTATGCTACTAACTTCTAAGTTAATGCCAAAAAGTTCAAGCTGTCTAAAAGTAAAACATTAACATTAAATCCTTTAAGTTAAGAATGTGGATGAGGCCTGTTGCAATAAAATTGCCAAATTTGCCACAAACCAACCACATAGATCATACCACTGTACTGTGCTACATGAACTCAATTCGACTGAATTACCTAAACTACTACCCCTGCACCAACTAACCATGGCCCATACCAACCTGAAAACTGTCCTACACTTAAAGACCTAGTTCAGGCCACTACTAACTGCAGAACCTTAAGATCCTCTGAGAAACTTCTATTAAAAGTCACTAAGGCCAACAACACCTTTGGGGAGTTCCTAGTCTCCAATAAAATATCTAAAACCTGGAACTCAATCCCACAACACATTCTAAACACCACAGTTACTCCCAGATTCAAGCTAATCCTCAAAGAACACCTCAGCAGTTATTGGCTATGTTCCTGTACATCTATTGACTAACTATACTTGCATCTTCATTTTTCTTACCTACGTTATTCTTATTCCCATCTTTAGTTCCCTTACTCAGTTTGAACAGCTAGGATGCTGTCATATAATTTATGTTGTAACTACATATTGAATTTGTTAAAATGTAAATGTAAAATGTATTTGCTTTTTTTTTTCTCTCGCTTTTTTAGCTATGTTGACTTGTCCTACTAAAACCTGTGTACATTCTCACTTATGTAATTCCTATGTAGTTTCCTTACTCAGATTTATCAGCTTTGTTGCTGTCATATAATTCATGTCGTGACTACATGTTGCATTTGTTAAAATGTAAATGTAAAATGTTTATTCTTCTTTGCTTTTTCTCGATCTGGAGCTTTTCTCCTCAGGCCTCCGCTGAAAAAGGGCTATCTCAGCTCAGTCTAACTCATCCCGGTCAACAAATGTAAAATAAATAAATAAATAAATTGTATGCATGTTAACTGGTTATATTATAACCTGTACTTTCATACTCATGTAATACCTTTGTATCAGTTACTGTATTATGGAGCTTTTCTCCCAGGGTTTCCACTGAAAATGGGTTCCTGGCCCCATAAGACACTTCCTGGTAAGCAAATGTAAAAAAATAAAAGAAATAATAAAATAAAGCTATATCAACAATTCAGATAAGCTTGGGTAATCAAAGTTATTATATTCCTGGTATGACAGAGATATTCAAAAGTGCCTTAAGGCATGAGTTTAAAGATGTCACAATGGTACAAGTCTGTCAGTGCAGTGTGTGGAGCAGCCCAGGGAACTACAGATTAGAAAGCCTGACTTAAGAGGTAAGCAAAACACCGCAAGAAATACTGAAATCAAGTTTTCCAAAATAGCCGGAGCAGAATTTGTCGTGCAATGAATTTCAGCATAAAGTTACTTCGGGAAACTCTGTGAAACTAAACTGAACAGATACTTTAATTGGATCTTTGCAGAACTTGACAGACATAGGCCTATAATTGTGATCCATTTGCAGGTTTCCTGTAAAATTAAAAGGACAGGAGTGGTTAACCAACTCTGTGGTGGGGTACAGATCTGATAATATATCATGGAACTGAAGAAAGGTATGTGTATGTGAGAGAAAATAATAAGGGAAGGTACTGAAGGGGTTGCAAGTTTCCCGTGGTGTCACATAGTCTTAGTTTTCTGAGCATCTACATTCATTATGTCTGCCTCAGACCTCATGCAGGCCATGGAAGCCTGGATTTATCTCTTTGCATGAGAAACCAGGCTTGAAAGGTGGTGACAGATGAAGGACCACTCATGAAGAGAGATGTAGGGAGACTGCAGTCATGGTCCAAAATGGGAGTTCAGTTCAATTGTGCCAAATGCCTGGTGATGCAGAGACAAAAGGATGGTAACTCTAAGGATGACCAAATGCCTGGTGATGAAGAGACAAAAGGATGGTAACTCTAAAGATGACCAAATGACCGGTGATGCAGAGAAAACAGGAGGGTAACTCTAAGGATAGCCAAATGCCTGATGATGCAGAGACAAAAGGATGATAGCTATAAGGATGACCAAATGCCTGGTGATGCATAGACAAAAGGCTGGTAACTCTAAGGATGACCAAATGCCTGGTGATGCACAGACAAAAGGCTGGTAACTCTAAGGATGACCAAATGACTGGTGATATATAGACAAATGGATGGTAATTCTCAGGATGACCAAATGCCAGGTGATGCACAGACAAAAGGATGGTAACTCTAAGGATGGCCAAATGCCTGGTGATGGTAACTCTAAGGATGACCAAATGCCTGGTGATGCACAGACAAAAGGATGGTAACTCTAGGGATGCCCAAATGCCTGGTGATACACAGACAAAAGGATGGTAACTCTCAGGATGACCAAATGCTTGGTGATGCACAGACAAAAGGATGGTAACTCTAAGGATGACCAAATTCCTGGTGATGGTAACTCTAAGGATGACCAAATGCCTGGTGATGATAACTCTAAGGATGACCAAATGCCTGGTGGTGCACAGACAAAAGGATGGTAACCCTCAGGATGACCAAATGCCTGGTGATGATAACTCTAAGGAAGACCAAATGCCTGGTAATGCACAGACAAAAGGATGGTAACTCTCAGGATGACCAAATGCCTGGTGATGGTAACTCTAAGGATGACCAAATGCCTGGTGATGGTAACTCTAAGGATGACCAAATGCCTGGTGGTGCACAGACAAAAGGATGGTAACTCTCAGGATGACCAAATGCCTGGTGACGCAGAGACAAAAGGATGGCATATATAAATATAAAAAATGTAGCTTTTCTTAAAAAAAAAAAAATTGATCTGTGATTATCCTCCTCTTGGGTTCATATCAGGGACAAATGAGTTAACAAATACTGTCTTTTAAGTATCTTAACTATGCATGTCACTCACATATTGTAGCAAAATCTGATGCAAAGGGGTTCCGCAGATTTATTCGATTGTTTCACTTGTTTTTTATATGTATAAGCTTTGCACATTTACTAAATTGTATAGTTTGGTAGTGGAGCTTTTCTCCCCGGGCCTCTACTGAAAATGGACATGTATCCAGCTAGACTAGCCCGGCCACCAAATGTAAAATAAATAGATAAATAATGGTAACTCTAAGGATGAGTACAAAGATGGAAGACTCAGACTAATAAATCCACACAGGAAGCAGTCTGGGATTATCATTCTGCAAATCATACACCATTAGACACAAAGTGATAACAGAGAGAAACAAAAATAAATCAGGTGCTCTTGCATCCTGCTAGTGATAACCTTATACACCTTCACTTTGCTGCAAATATCACGGACTAGGCATGCTCTAAGCTTGCGCCTACTGTCCATAAATCAACCTAATATTCATTTATTTAAATCATCCCTCCTAGACCACATTACAACAATTGCTTTATGCTGCTGTTTCACTCAAGACTCTCCTTAACCTTCTCTTGTTACTTGTTCGTCGTCCAAAAATTCTTCTTTGTTAAAATGAACTTATTTTGTCGTAAGAAGAGAAGGAGACAGAAAAAGAAAAAAGAAGGGAGAATAAATAGTCACTGACATGTATGTGTACACAGGAGAGGAGAGGGAGTTTAGGAATGACTTACCCTGGGGAAGAGCAAGGGCATAGCCAGGAATCAAGCAGAAACAGGTTTAATTATCTTTCAATACATTTGTGTTGAGGAGGATAATTGGAGGGATGACTGAATTCCTGGATTTTGATATGCAGTTGGAAGAAAGAACATTTCCTAGTTTGTTGTGAGCTTTTTCAACTGAGAGGAGATGTTTGTCAGTAAAGAAGAGAGCTCTATAGGTGGAGTGCAGTTGTAGTACTCTGCTTAGGGAAGGGCATTTGTAAGGGTGAACGACCAATCTGTGTGCAAATTGAAGTTGAGAATAGCTGAGGAGGTGAGGTAGCTAAAGCCAATTCAGGTCGAATAGACCAATACAGAGATGTCTGGAGTATGGCTTATGGAAGCATATTTGGCTATATTATTATAGCATTGCTCTAGTTTGTCAGGGTGGACTGTAGGTAAATTAGAAATAGGACAGGCATACAGAAATGTAGGCAACAGGTAGGTTGATACAAATGTTATCCAGGATAGCATTAGCATCCACCTACCTGCTGCCTACATTTCTGTATGCTTTCAGTCAGATATTGTTTTGTTCCTTAAAGCAGAGCTAACATCTGATGTGTTTATTTGATTACTTGCTTGTTTGTTTGGGAACTGTAATTCTGCACATCAGTTTTTACTTACAATGATCCAATGATGCACAAAGGAAAATAATGCAGATAAGGACAACATATGCAATATATATGGGAAAATGGAAGTTATGTGCAGGGTATTATCACAGGTAGATATATGCGTAGTATATGGACATTCACAAATAAATAAAAATGACACAAAAACGTGACTACTTCAGTTTGGGGCTGTATTAGATGATCAAACTTTCAAAACTTCGACTGTCATATGGTCGACACCATATGACTGAATTTTTGAAAGTTCGAATGTTTTAACGGAGATCTCCGTACAGTGAAGAATGAGATTTCCTTTTTCTGCACTGTAGTGCGATCTCGGAGTTGGTATATTTAAAGACCGGGGGATGTGGGGGGTACAGAGGGGCTTGCTTAAAATGTTCAGGTAGGTTATTAGTATAGTTTATTATTTTTTATTAGATTTTCAAACTTTTAAAAGTTCGATCATATGGTGTCCACCATATGACAGTCGAACTTTTGAAAGTTCGATTATCTAATATAGACCCTTCAGCTACTGGTCAATGAAAGGGTGACTTATTAACTGGTTTTTAATCTACATCAGATATTCTGAGTTCAAAAACAACACAGAGTGTGAAATATGTTAAACTGATACTGATTAAGTAAATTTGTGACTACGCTCTGACAAAAAGTGTCATTGAGACAAAAGAAAAAATATGAAGGTAAGGGAAGCTGAGATGAGAAATATAATGAAAGCAGTTAAAATTAATACATACCTACTCCATATTAACATGCTACCTTCTTACCGCATAACGCAGGCTTCACAAATGCATCAAGATACATTTCATCTGGCATTTTTAGCAGAGAGAGAGTAGTCATGTGATAACAGTAAGAACACTGTCTGCTGAGTGTCTGCACCTTGGGAAGACATACTGAATGATGCAGTTAAAATATATTATTCATAAGTTTGTTTTAGTGATAGGATGTGGTGGTCTGAAATTTAAAGATGGGTAATGTGTCCTAGTTGTATTTATTTGCATAGTATCAAACAGTGGTTTCATATACATACATAGAAATATATCTAATAGCAAACTATTCCACATGAATCTGAGAATGTAAATACAAGTTTTCCTTAGTAAAATCTATTCAGCAAATATCTCAGAGTGTAAATACAAGTCTTCTTAAGTTAAGCTGTGAGTCAGCATTCACTGTCCCACAAGTATGTACAAACATGCTATTAAAAACCAAAGCTGATAGAGTAGTTTGAATGTCTTTGAATTTATTCAGTGATTCCCTGAAACTACAGGCCCTTTTTTTTAGCCAAATGAAAACAGAACATAAACAGATGTGCCTCATGAACTCTAACTATATGTCAACCCCAAAGCAGTTTGAGAACAGAATGTACTGTTTGCTGTCCTGTATGTTAATTTAGATCGATGCTTTTTCATTTATATTGCTAAGCGGACCTCTGGAATATATACAGCTTCAAGAAGAAGGGGCTTTACTTTCATTGAGAAATGTACAGCAAGTCTGTAGAAGTTTCATTCTCTGTTGTAGAAGACATACACACAGATGTACAAATAGGTTCACCATCACCATATAAAGCTGCTACAGACCAGTGTTACGCAGGTTCATTATAAAAGTATCTTGCATATGGTGTTAATGCAAGTGCATTGCTAAGATAGTCCCTCTACTGTACACATATGACTGTCTATTCAAGCTGATGCTCACTACCCTCCCTTATGTAAAACTAACTTATCAAACCTTTATATGCCACATTGTTAAGTGTGCTAATCTCCTGGTCCTTCTTACTATGACTAATGTAAAATTAAATTATTATATTTTACTGGGCCTCTATTACTTTGTCTCATCTTAAATTATAATTGCACAAAATTGTCTCTAGTGATATTGTCAAAGAGCTGCATCTCCAAAAACTCACTAAATGTAACTTTTGAGAAACACAACCACCTATGCCCACCAGCAAGCCATGATGACAGGCTTACTCCTGTTGGTATTTCACCATGGACATTGTCCTGCAGTGTTCCATAGCCTTGGTATGCATAAGGCCACCACATAGCTTGGGGTATATGCTAGTATCTATACATGGGTTCTTTAACTCTCAGCTGAAAGCAAAACCTTTGGTACGGCTTGTAGGCCATCAGGAGCATATAGTTCAGGACTGTAAGAAGAAACTGGACCACAGATAATTGTCGTACATTTTCAAGTATCATGTGACAGAATGGATTCACTACTGAATCCCGAAATAACACAATCCCGAAGACCTAAATACCGAGACTATAAGCCCAAAACCCCACATTACCAAAATATTAAAACCGCGAAATTCAAAATCGCGACAGTACTACATACATACAGCACAAACACAAACATACACACAGCCCCCCCCCATAACCAAACAAACCACCCTACACTAAAGATAAGCAGGGGGGCTTTGCCCCCCTGCACCCCCCACAACCCCCTACTTTAATATTCTAACTCCGAGATCGCACAAACATACACACAAGGCAAACTCACACCCACACATTACACCTCCTCACACACACACACACACACACTCACACACACACACACACACACACACACACACACACACACACACACACACACACACACACACACACACACACCACAGTCACAACACACACTTACACACACTAAAGCCCTCACAAACTCACTTACACACACATACTTACCTGAACCACAACACCAGAAGTGCTAATTCAAAATCCCTTAACATTGGGATTTTGAATTTCACGCTTCTGGTCTTTCGGTAATGTGGGGTTTCGGCTACATGGTCTCGAGCTTTTGAAATTCGAGATTTCAAACGGTTGAGATTCAGTAGTGCTCCCGACAGAATATACCTAGAACATCAACATATTAAGATAATTTAATGTTGCAGTTTTTGGGCCACTGTATAATTCCTAAATTATCATGAATGGAGTGTACATAAGGAACTAGGTAGTTGTTGTTGTTGGATGGCCTGTCTAACAGCAAAGATGTACCATGGCTGGCAGTTATTTGGTCTACCTGCGTGTCACTACATGTGTAATTATTTATTTATTTGATAAGAAGGTAGAATGACTGGTTAAAAACCTTTACAGGCATTACCTGAGACAGACACAAATGTGCCAGATTTAGAGGACACACACACACAGGGCTCAAAGAGTTATACAAGTCTATATTTGTAATGTTATAGAAACAGACAATCATATACAGTTACATAACTCAGACTCAGTACAATTCACTGAATACCATCTGAACAGGCAAGAAAAACTAAAGAGGATTTCTTAGAAAAGTTATGTAATTACGCTTTCCAAGTTTTAAGTAAGGTAGAAAACGAAAGAAAAATGAAGATAGTGTGGATAACTGGTGTAAACAAATGTTACAGCTGAAAGAGTGCTTATAGAAGGAAAATCAAAGTGAGAGAGAGAGAGAGACAGAGAGAGAGAGAGAGAGAGAGAGAGAGAGAGAGAGAGAGAGACAGAGAGAGAGAGAGACAGAGAGAGGGGTTACAATAAATCCAGACTCTTGAAATATTTGCAGGTGCTGAGAGATGAAAGATAGGCCATTACTTTCTCTTTGAAGTGACTGAAGTTCTCTGTAATTTTAAGTGTAGGTAAGAGACTATTTCAGGTTGCTGGTCCTTTGAAAGAAGGCATTTTCACTAAAGCTGATACAATAATTAGATTTGTACAGCCCAAGGGAAACCTTACCACATGCTAATTAAGGATAGGTTCTAAGCAGGCAAAGGCAGTAGAGCTATAAATAAGTCTGTGAAGAAATGAGAAAGGAATTCATCAATGGGATTCAGCTACCTTTGATAAATGAAATGCAGTGGTCTGCGGACCAGCTTTTGGGGGGGGGGGTAATTATAACCCAAACAAACTGCATTTAATTAGCAATCTGGGTAGTGGACCAACCAAGTGAGTAGAGAGGGGTGAAAATAAAGATTACATGAGGACAGGTGCATAGGTTTTTGATGGGATAAGACTGGTGGGGGGATAACTTTGCCGATGACTTCTGATAGGAAGTCTTCACACTACCCCACTGCCCACTTGTTAGGACCTACCAGGCATGCAAATTGAAACAATGGGGCTCAATGAGAAAATTCCTGTGACAGTTGTCTAACAACGGCCAGACCTTGACGGTGCTTTTCTTTCATAAAGTGGACGAAATTGGTGGTAGCAGCCATGGCAGTATTTAACCGTTTTTGGGATCAGACAGAAAAAATAACCATAAAAGGAAAAAAAATGCAGTGGCTTCTGGGATGACTATGGATCCATATATTTTACTGACCATAATTTGAGCTGAACATAGGCTGGAACAGCACTTAGAAGAATAATAACTACAGACACATGTTCTTATTTTCAGATAAAAATGTTTTTGGCATTGGCAGCATCTGATTCGTGGGTCAGAAATTGTGTGGTCTCCTCTGAAAACAACTTGTTATAGATCTGGATGCCAGGTGACAGAGAGTGAGGGATCAAGCCAAATCCAGAGGTGTGTGAACAACTATTTGTTATATACTGGGATCGGAAATACTACAAGTCAAATCTGGATGTATGTGAACAGCTGTGTGTTTTATATGGGAACCTGAAATACTCCAGGTCATTGCATACACAGTATTCAACGTGGATGACATATGAATAGTATTTTACAGGAGTTAATCAGTGCATAGCCCAGAAGAATCATATAAATGGACTGGCTTTCTGAAGCCATATAAATAAAATACAAAGATCATGGTAGATTCAAAGAATTGGAGTTCAGTTTATCAATGCAGCAGCTTAAACACTGGCAGATTCTTCACAAAAAGTTAGATCAATTAATAGTGAGTTGAAGGGTCTCCTGACTCAAAACCAGCTTAAGATTCCTGTAAACAACCAAGAAAATATAAATGACTGATGAGCAAATGCCACATAATTCAGCTTAGGCATACTTGAAGGGCCTTTCTTCCTGTATTTAATTTCCTGATTTGAAACTGTCCAACACTCATCTTGTGTTCACAGTGTAATCCATTTGAGAATGTACAATAATTCCTCATGTGGAAAATAACTACCATGGCTACTCTGAAATTATCGTATCTCCAACTAACAGAGTAACAGCACTGAGGTGTCAGAGGGCTCAGCATTGCACAAATGAAACATTTCCTCATACAGGTTAATATTCATGTAAATGTCCATATTCCTTTATACTTGTAAAGGAACTGACTTTGTTTAAAGCACATTTTTCCATAATAATTTATACATTATTTTGCAGATAATCTGTTGGTGCATCACTAATAGTTTTATTTTGTGTGACGGATTAAACATAACAGTTTATTTCCAGTCATTTTAGGTATACATATTTGACTCACAATCTGTCAGTGAAACTGTTACCTGCTGGTAAATTCTCAAAACTTAGGTCTGTATTAAAACCACTTTCCACCACTACTATAATGATGTCTGGGTTTTATATAATGATCACTGGCTGGAGGTGGAGGTGGCTTGGTTTGGATTTTTTACAAAGTAAATGGCCCTTTTATTTCTTTATTTGTTACAACAGTAATTGGCTTTTTACTTCTTTATTTGTTGCAGTAGTAATTGGCCTTTATTTCTTCATCTGTTACAATAGTAATTGTCCCTTTGAATTCTTTTATGTAGTAAAGCTGCAGACTGAAACAAAAAAACTTATGCCCGTCTTTCCTCACATATTTCATCAGCATCATCCGACCTCCATAAAAGCAATGTTTATTTTCTCTTTCTCTGCCAACAGTGCATCCTTAGATGTTGCTTTCTTACGTCTGGTCTGTTCTGCTAACATCATCATATGTGTTACGTCTGAGTCTGTACACACAAGGTGTAATGTTTTCGAAGGTGAGCTGAAAAAAGTTGGCCAATGTAGGTTGTACAGAAGTTCTGCATGCTCTCAGCATACAGTTTAAATCTTGTTTCAAGCGTAATCCATTGGGTTTACAATCATTATTACCAGTACCGATATTTGGCACGAGACTTTCCAGAAGGCCATAGGCTAAAGTGGAGTCAGTTTTCTAAATGTAATGTCTTGACACTCACTGATGACTCTTAAATAGTGGATCAATGGCACTTTTCATTGCTTCTAGTATGACAAAAGCTCAAGTATTTTGCTAACAGCCAGTTCAAAACATATACAGACATGGAAAACACTGGTTCTCCCTCACTGTTAGTCTAGAACCTTTAAGCAAACAGTTCCATTCTTTAGTCAAGAACTCTTTATTTTGTTCTGCCTTGTTCCTTCATTTTTTGTAAAGCAGTGTTTTTTTTCAGATGCTGTTTTAGCATCTCCTAATGACCTGAATATAGCATATTCAGTGTTCATGTTCACATGATTCCCTGCCACTCTTAACATGAATTTCACCCTTTTCTGTCAAAGGTTTAGGAGGCTTAGATAACTAATCAAGGCGCAAACCCATCTTCAAACTTGTCTACTGTTTCTTATTGCTTTTCTACCCCAAATAAATGGACCTTAGATTGTGGTGAGTAGGTGAACTTGCAATTGTTCAAAGGTCTTCAATAAACATGGAAAAAGAACTGGGCATACCCCCCTCCCAAAAAAAAAGATTACAACAGCTTTCACATTGGCTGGAGTTGTCATATCATGTGCTGTCTTTATGTCATTTGGGTCTTGTCTCATAACATACCACTCTTAAAGACATAAAATGCACAGAATGTATGATTGCATTTAACACACTTATCCTAATAGTAGACCCTTAAGGAGAGGTTAGTATAATAAAAACTCATCACAGTTGAATCTCCCCTCCTTATTTGTCCCTTTTCCTGCTCAGGATTTCTTTAAGTAGCATCATATTTCCTAAGAAGAACCAGAGTAGGTCTCATATTCGCTTACACGTTGACACAAGTTGTTTAAGACCCTCATATATATTAAGTTTGCTCCATATTCTTTTTTGTTCTTACACCGTTTTAGATGCTCACTATGTTTTGTAATCTGAAACAAGAAATTCTACTACATGGTGGCCTTTTAAGGTCACATTCTTGATTTTTCAGTCTTATTTGCTAGTAATTTTAATTATTTTAGTGCTTTTACTATTCGTCTGTACCTTTCCTTTGCACATTTGTAGGTTTGGGGTATCTGTTTTGTTTTATTTAAGGCCATGGGAATCCAGACCATATTAAAGCATGCAATAGTCATGTCAGAGAATCAGTCCTAGACAGGATTCAGTTCTGCCTCAGGACACTTACACATGGTGCGCACACACACACACACATACACACACACACACACACACACACACACACACACACACACACACACACACACACACACACACATGGGATGTGGTATGAAAACAAAATGCACATGATTGCAAGAAGGACATATAAACTCCAAATAGAAAGAACCAGTTATGAACCAAACTAGAGAAACAAGCATGGTTAGGCAGGAATGTTAACCTTTGCACCCCTGTATCATCAATGCACTTACATATTTAATATTTAGAAATAAAAAGATACTGTTAAAAACAATTTTGTCAAAGGTACAAATCGGGAAACTGTTTTGAAAATTGATCCAGTTTTTTAAAAACAGATGATTTTGATCACCCTGTAAGTATGGTTGCACTTATCAAGCATCCATCTTGGATTATTACACTGTTGTAGCAATGGGTATTACAAGGCGGCTTACTATGTGTGTTGGGCAATTGAACACTGACTAGAGAAGTACATAGAGACTTTACCATTTTTTTCCTGTAGCTTTTACAGGCAGTTCCAATGCACCATCCACGCAATTGAGTCACATTTGATAGATATGGTGGGACGTAACTGCAATACATATATAAAGCATCCTTACGCATTCCTAGACTGAGCTGTGTATCATGATAATGCTGCAACCATTCAGTGGGGACAGTGCAGTCTATGTTTTGTAAAATTTTTAAGATGTTATTGCTATCAATTTACTTCCAGAGTAAATATACTTGCTGCTTTTAAAAGTTCTTCATCTGTAGCCAGCTCCATGGCACAGAGGGATGCACCCCTGACTGTGACCCCTAATGACCTAGGGTCATCTAGTGATCTTGGATCTTGGTGAGGTAGCCTGGACGTGTTGGAGAGTGCAGTCAACAGTATCTCACCAGTCATTGGTGGGGGGTAGCCTGACTGTTGCATGATTGATACTGAGCACAGATAAGTGATGTAATATGCACAAAGCAGTGAATGGAAAAGAAGTCTGTACCCACCAAAGTGTGTGTCAGCAATCTGTCTCCAGTGTGGAACCACCCATGCATGAGTCACTGGGAAAACACATCAGTCTAACACAGAGTAAGGGTTAGACCTAAGATAATCATTGATGGCTACCTAGATACTGGGCTCCCATTCTAAGAGCCACACCTTGCCAAAGGTGGAAGCACTGGACTGGTGAGGCCATGGGAGGCTGGTGGTTGTCAAGCAGTAGGTGGAAAAGATATAGAAAAGAAACTCCTGTCCCTTGGCAGCTTGATGTGTTATATATGGGTGTCATTACTATGTGACAAACAGCTTTAACATCATACCATGAACTCTCCAAACAGCAAGACAGAGAATAAAGGTGACTGATCACTTTAGGCCCTCCACGAGGTGAAGCACACAAGAGACAAACACTGTTTCTCAGTACAGGGGGAAAACCACAGCAGCACATAAGGATATGAAACGAAGTTGGATGCAGAAACTATAATGAAGAAAAACAGGTGTGTAAGATTCATGGAATAACCTACAAGGAGCAACAAAAAAATTGGAAAATTAACTAAATTAATCTAAAATGTTTGGAAAAAGGCAGGTACAGAATCTAAATTAACAGATGTCAAATCAAGAAGGAATGGTGCGGTGCGTGCTGTCTAGGACTAGAGAAAGAACACCATAGTGAATAATGCAGTGATTGGATAGTGTGTAACATGCAATGAATGATGACATTATAGTCACAGCTGGCATGCTTTATGGGTAAGATTGTGCAATAAATCCTAAATAACATGATAGAAAGGGAAAAAAAGAGGTCTAGCTACAGGACAATGCACTAAGTTTTGCAATTTATTCATTTATTTATTTTGGATGGAATTGATATGAGATGAGAACTCAAAAGATTAATTCCATACATGACACAATAAAACCAAAATGATGACATAGAGATATAATAAAACCTGCTACAACAGCACAGGAAAAGATGCAACAACCCTGCAGAAAGGAATGTTCACTTTACAACTACATCTTTGTCAGATTAAGAAAAGATGAAAAGGATATTGTACACCTCGTTAGGAGCTGCTAACATATATACAATCTGTCTAGCAGACTAAACAAATGCATGTTGTTTACAAAAGCCATATAGGGAAGAACCAGCAAATGAAGCCACACTCAATAAATAATAACTCTAGTCCAAATACTTTGTGTGCATTTTCACAAATTAGATGGAAGAAACAAAGAGGCAGGAATGAAGAGAAAATAGAAAGGTGGCTTGGTGCATACCTAAGGAGGAACAGTTCCAACTTTTGTAAAGGACATACTGCTAAAATTCCATATTCTAGAAAATGACAGTAGAAAAAATAGCCAGCAAGACAGAACTCCCCAAATCACATCAGGATAAGGAGGCAGGTTACCTTCTTTTGTGTCGGGTCTAAATCTGATGTTGCACAGTTGGAAGGTCATCAAAATGTCAACAAGAGAGCTAGGATCGCATCCCACTTGGGTCACTATTCCTCTTCCTTCAAAGAAAATGCTATAAGCTATAACTCTAAGTATGGCCTGTAGTTGTTAACTGCGCGTGCTCGTGTGTGTGTGTGTGTGTGTGTGTGTGTGTGTGTGTGTGTTTGTAAACATGCACATGTATGGATGTATGTGTGTGTGGATGTGCATGTCTGCTGTACGTCATTTCTCCAAAGAAAGATTCACAAATGCATACATTTAGTAAACTAACCATGTGAAATCATTCTAGGGAAAAAGAGCAATTAAATAAGAAAAATAATATTCCTCTTGGGACAAACCCATATTCCTGCCCCATATTTTGTCACTGCAACACCCCCCTCCCCCATTTAATATAATCAGTGTTAAGGTCACGGAAAAAAACAATACTTCCACCAAGGTAGAGAGATTCACCCTGCAATACCCCCCCACACACACACACAGACACACACACACACACACACACACACACACACACACGCACACACACACACACACACACACACACACACACACACCAAAATGTGCTAGCACACACAATTTTTTCTCCATTTAATAAATGCAGCCTACCCTAAAAAAGACCTCTTTGGTAAAACTTGCCAGCTACCTTTCTTTTACATATGTATTTTTATATATACTTATTTTCACACTATGATAGAAGACGCTGCCTATCACATGATCTGCCACACATGTTTGTAGTCCATACATAGCTGTCATCTGCTCCGCCTCACTATTATGTCTTCCACTGCTTCAGGAATCCTTGACTCCTTCCACTGACCAGTTACTTACAAACATTTTCTGGCAGTGTGCTCCTAGGTATTTCCTTACCTCAGTCTTGAACCCATCCCATATCTAGTTTCCAAGCATGTCTTGCTCTCCTCTTGTCCTTCTCTTGAGTCCACCTTCTTAGCTTGTTACTTGACAATGTAAAGAGTTCAGATCATATCCCATTTCTAATGTCTCTGTTGGTATCTATGTTGTTTTGGTAACTCTGTTAAACATTTTGTACCAACTCAACTTTCTTTACCTTTTGACTGCACTCCAGTACTGGATTCATCAGATGCAGCCAACTCCCCAAACCAGCCACCCCAATATAGCTCCAAGTTACACCAATGCCCTTTCACAGTGAGCTCATCCTAAGGTAAATAGCTACCCGGACCCTTTTTCGCCTCTAACCTCAACATGATGCATGTATACCTTCCCTGGGTTCCACCCATGAAAGTGTAAAACCTTACACATTTGTTTATCAGACCAAAGTATCCATCTGTCTGCCCACAGTACAAGCAGCATCACATGCCACTAGAGACTGCCCTCCATCTGTCACTACTGTCCCCTTTCCGCTGTCACTACTGTCCCCTTTCCGCTGTCACTACTGTCCCCTTTCCGCTGTCACTACTGTTCCCTTTCCGTTACCTCTTCACCATTCTTGCCATCAGCAGACAAGCTTCCACAGTGGTGTCTGGCACAGAAACTTTAAACAGGAATCCTTCATTTATCAACATATGTCGCTGCATTGGCTACTCTTTTTAAAATAGTCACCCATGAATCACTGTCCACTGTTTCCATTCACTAAACTACCACTTTTATATTCGTTCCCATTTAGAATCCATCATCCCATACACTTTAACTTCCTGTGAAGTAAGGTTGCAAAGATTTAGCTTTAATACTGATAAATCATACTAACGGGGATCTCTGCTACACATCAGTGATGATAAGGTTAGGGAACAAGGGAATCAAATATCAGCTGTATGTTGGTGTCTTCCAGCTTTAACATGATTAGCATGTAGGGCAGGAGGGAGACCAACATATGTCTATCCACAGCTTGGCAGGTGTACCTGATATTACTGGCTGTTATTACTCTAGGAGGGGATATGACTCATTACTATCAACTGAATCTGGTCAGAAATTAACTTTTAACCAAAATAAAAGTAATTTATGCAGCCATTTGTATCAGCCTTGTAGAAACCTACACTAAAATATCACATTCCAGTGCCCTAAACTTTTCCCTATGAAACACCACCTTTAGTTCATGTCAAACCACCCCCAACTGAATGACACCTTAACGTCTTGCTTCTTGAACCATCTTCCGCAATTCCAGTGTAGTGCAAAATTAAATATTACTGCAAAATTAAATATTAGTGCAAAATTAAATATTCTCTTTTTTCTGCATACATGATTAGTGGATGAGTAGTATAGATGTGACGTTGTACCCCCACCCCAGCCAGTCCCAGCACTATTCCAGTAACCCTGCCTCACCCACTTCCTATGATAGGACCACCAGTAACCCTGCATCACACACTTACAACCATGGAACCACCAGTAACTCTGCATCACACACTTCTTATTGTGGAATGTCCAGCAACCCTGCATCACACACTTCCTACTATGGAACCTCCAATAACCCTGCATCACACACTTCCGACTGTGCAACCACCAGTAACTCTGCATCACACACTTCCTACCATGAAACCACCAGTAACCCGGCATCACACACTTCCTACCATGAAACCACCAAGAGCTCTGCATCACACACTTCCTACTGTGGAACCTCCAATAACCCTGCATCACACACTTCCTACTGTGGAACCACCAGTAACCCTGCATCACACACTTCCTACCATGAAACCACCAATAACTCTGCATCACACACTTCCTACTGTGGAACCTCCAATAACCCTGCATCACACACTTCCTACTGTGGAACCACCAGTAACCCTGCATCACACACTTCCTACCACGCACCCACCGGTAACCCTGCATCACACACTTCCTACCATTAAACCACCAGTAACTCTGCATCGCACACTTCCTACCGCAGGACCACCAGTAACCCTGCATCACACACTTCCTGCCATGGAACCACCAGTAACCCTGCATCACACACTTCCTACCATGAAACCACCAGTAACCCTGCATAACACACTTCCTAGCATGAAACCACAAGTAACCCTGCATCACACACTTCTTACCATGAAACCACCAGTAATCCTGAATCGCACACTTCCTACCATGGAACCACCAGTAACTCTGCATCACACACTTCCTACAATGAAACCAGCAATAACTCTGCATCACACATTTCCTATGACAGGACCACCAATAACCCTGTATCACACACTTCCTACCATGAAATCACCAGTAACCCTGCATAACACACTTCGTACTGTGGAACCCCCGAGTAAATCTGCATCACACACTTCCTATGATAGGACCACCAGTAACTCTGTATCACACACTTCCTACCATAGGACCACCAGTAACCCTGCATCGCACACTTCCTACCATGGAACCACCAGTAACTCTGCATCACACTTCCTACAATGAAACCACCAATAACTCTGTATCACACACTTCCTATGATAGGACCACCATTAACCCTATATCACACACTTCTTACCATGAAATCACGAGTAACCCTGCATAACACACTTCCTACTGTGAAACCTCCAGTAACCCTGCATCACACACTTCCTACCATAGGACCACAAGTAACCTTGTTATGCACACTTCATACCATGGGACTACCAATAACCCTGCATCACACCCTTCCTACCATGGGACCACCAGTAACCCTGCATCGCACACTTCCTACCATGAAACCACTAGTAACCCTGCATAACACACTTCCTACTGTGGAACCTCCTGTAACCCTGCATAACACATTTCCTATGATAGGACCACCAGTAACTCTGCGTCACACACTTCCTACCGAAGAACAACCAGTAACCGTGCATTACATACTTCCTACCATGGAACCACCAGTAACTCTGCATCACACACTTCCTACCATGGAACCACCAGTAACTCTGCATCACACACTTCCTACCATGAAACCACCAGTAACCCTGCATCACACACTTCCTACCATAGGACCACCAGTAACCCTGCATCACACACTTCCTATGATAGGACCACCGGTAACCCTGCATCACACACTTCCTACCATAGGACCACCAGTAACCCTGTATTACACACTTTCTACCATAGGACCACCAGTAACCCTGCATCACACACTTCCTACGATGAAACCACCAGTAACCCTGTATCACACACTTCCTACCATGAAATCACCAGTAACCCTGCATCACACACTTCCCACCATGAAACCACCAGTAACCCTGCATCACACACTTCCTACCATGAAACCACCAGTAACCCTGCATCACACGCTTCCTACCATGGGACCACCAGTAACCGTGCATCACGCTCTTCCTACCATGAAACCACCAGTAACCCTGCATCACACACTTCTTACCATGAAACCACCAGTAACTCTGCATCACACACTTCCTACTGCAGTACCACCAGTAACCCTGCATCGCACACTTCCAACCATGGAACCACCAGTAACTCTGCATCACACACACATCCTACCATAGGACCACCCATAACCCTGCATCACACACCTCGTACCATGGGACCACCAATAACCCTGCATCGCATACTTCCTACCATGAAACCACCAGTAACTCTGCATCACACACTTCCTACCATAGGGCCACCAGTACCCCTGCATCACACACTTTCTACCGCACGACCACCAATAACCCTGCATCGCACACTTTCAACCATGGAACCACCAGTAACTCTGCATCACACACTTTCTACCATGGGACCACCAATAACCCTGCATCACACACTTCCTATCATAGGACTACAAGTAACCTTGCATCGCAGACTTTCAACCATGGAACCACCAGTAACTCTGCATCACACACTTTCTACCATGGGACCAGCAATAACCCTGCATCACACACTTCCTATCATAGAACTACAAGTAACCTTGCATTGCACACTTCCTATCATGGGACCACCAGAAATGGATCTTAGGCCAGATTCAAAAGTTGGGCTTTGGTGCTTGTTGAAAACAATCACCAAGATCCATAAAACGCACCAGATGTCAAGCAATTTACAGGGAGGTGTCTGAATAAAGCCCTGTGAGTAAAGTAGTTAGGCATGTTTGCGTCTTGTACTAAGCCATGGTGTGGCCTTGATGCAGATTTGTACGGTCCATAATAACATTTTAAATGGTTACCGCCAACATTATGTTATACTGATGTCAAACAGGGGTGCACTTGTCCTTGCAAATTGACACATAACCAAGCTTTTTTCTTTTTTTAAACAAAGCAAAATATTGGTGATTTTGGCTGTAACACTTAGTGTAGAACAGCTACAGAAAAGGGATACATACTTTTTTTTCTTGCACTATATGTAAAAAGTGAGACTTTTCTGAGCTCTTTCTGTTGCTTAGCACAGCAACTGTTACTTTGTGTGTTGTTCAGTGACCATTTGCATTCCTTGTAGAATCTAAGAACACCCTCTGGATTTAAGGAATCCTTGTCTTAATCTCTGCACTTCATCATTCTGTTAGCCTTTGCCAAGAGCCTTTCAAGCTATACTGCATAATTCCCCCGGGACTGATTATTACTCCGGATCTATTTCCTTATCTGCCTATCTAGCCTTTATCTCTCCATGGTTAGATGCTTTGTGGGGTTCCCCCAACAAAGTATGTTACTTAACATTTTTCTGCATTTAATTGTAGCTGCAATCTACCCCCACAACCTACAGGTTGCAGAAAATGTTATAGGAGGCTAAATACTTTGTCTTTGACTATCATATCAGCTCCAATGTTATGATTACAAATGTAGGGTGATATCAGAGATGCATGCTAAACAGAATTCGACCCTGCATTATTGCTTGCTGCGATTTGTCCTAACAATTCCACTTAACCACATCCATATGCAGTTAACATTTCTGCACTCCACCCATACTCTTTGTATTCCCATTCCAGTCTCGTGTGCATTATGGAGAAAGCCCTGGTACATCACATTCAAAAGGATTTACTGCCTACATCTTTGTGACCCATTCAAAGAAATGGATAAAATTACTCTGACAAAATCTCTACTGTGTGAATCCATTTTACTGGATATCTGCAAAATAACTGAAATAAAAAAACACTTCCCAGCACTGTCACATATGAGCTACCCCCCTACAGTTCTATAATACCAAGCTGAATCTTTACATTGTGTCCCTTTCTTGTCATTTATATGGATAGCATTTGTTCAGCTGCTTGAATTCAACAGAAAAATGAAATATCTCACAACTGAAGAAGTATAGAAAATTAACTCAACCTAAAAAATTACTAATATATGCCTTAATGTTCAAAAACTGCTTTCTATATCCTAGGTTCCGTGCTATTCTTTAATGGTGCAATTTCATACACACAGAAAAACCGTTGTAGAGAATGACATTTCCTTTATTCATTCCACACTAATTGCATTTCTACTCATTAACTGGAATAGGACCAGTCATAGCTATTGTCCTTAAGAAAGCATATATTGCAGTACTTTTAGGCAGCAAGCACAATCTCATTTGAAATAACTGCTTTAACTAATGCAAGTAATATGTATATGGCTCATCACTGGGGCAACAAGTCACAGTAGCATTTGGCAAGACTGCAAAGCAAACAAGAAGTTTTCACAGATTTAAACCCTTACACAGGAGGCTGCCTTTCTAATTGGATGTGCCTTTTTAAGAAGGTTAACAGAAATTAAAAGATCCTGAATCATCAAGATATAGCACAAGAAACTGATGGGGAGTGGTCCCCAGTAACATTTCTTCCCGTGATTTCTTCAAGAAATAAAGTTAAAATGACACTGACAAAACACTATGCCGTTAATTACAAACCAATCTAAAGTTATTTTGTGTAGGCAGAAACTAACCCAATACAAAGATTATCTCTTTTTTCCCCCTACCCAAATAAATAAATACATAAATAAATAAATAAATAAATAATCTGCAGAGAAATGCAAACAATCCCTGTGACAAAAAGCATTGAGGAAGAGTTTGAGTTAATATGGCTTTCACAGTGTTACAAACTGATGAAAGGACACAAATGAATCAACTGTCAGCTGAACTCTGGATGAAAGCATAGGATCAAAGTGCCAGGACAGATATTAAAAACTTAATTGCTATTACAGAAATGAAAAATAAGACAGAAGTTAACACCACATCTTCTTTGACCACAAAAATAAAAGACATTTAATATTTTTTTATGAAAAAGAGTACATTTGGAAATAACTTATGACCAAAAGGTTAGCTCTCAGAAAAAAAAAAACATTTTTAACAAAGCATTTAAAGTCATGCTATGCCCAGTTTTAAGTATCTTTTCTTATCTGCACACATGTACAAAGTTCCTTGGGTTGTCTGAACTTTTTTAGCAAGTACATAATAACAGCTGCTATAAAGCATTGTAAAACACCAAAATTAAAACAAAATGTTTTTCTGTTAATGTTGCTAAGACACTCTCAAAACTCAACAAGTATAAATGACAAAACCACTGATACACACCCGCACTGTTATACTGCTGGAAACTTTTCTATACAGCAGGAAACTGTATAGCTGCTTTACATTATGTTCTCCATGTTCCAACGTTTGCAACAATCATGAATTTAAACTTTTTACATGAAATAAGGCACGACTATAAAAGTTTTAGAAGTTGCAGGACACTCTATTTGTTGTTAAAACATGTAAAGCAGGAAGGTTTGCATTTAGTAATTTAAATAATGCATGAGCAGAAGAACAGATTATATGTACTTAATGAAAACTGTTACAACAGAGAAAATGCAATATCCAGAAAAATGCAAAGAAAACTGAAACTGAATCAAAAGCATAGCTTAAAAACCTAGCCAAAATGCATAAAGCATTGTTTATTTTTCCTGTAGACATTTAAAATTACCTTTAGGGTCCTTGAGCTGGTGATGTGCCCAGAGTTCTTTTGTGTAATAGGGACGGGGCAGAAAGGAAGGCAGCAGTGTCTTCATCTAGTGAGTAAACTTAAAAACGGAAAGTCAGCTCCAAACTCAGCTAGAAGGAGGGTCTTCGGGAGGGAGAGGGGTGCAGGCGGAGTGATAAAGGATCGCAGGGCAAACCCACCACATTCTTGAGACATTTTTTTTTTTAAAGCAAGGGGGTGGATCTCTTAATCACTTCTTTTTTCCCTGAGAATTTAAGCATTTCAGTTTGTTGCTGTTAGCACAGAAATTCAATTAAAACTACAATGAATCAGTGTAAACCCATCACATTTTTCTTCAGCAGTACAGCCACAAAAGTAAGCACAGAAGGGTCACTGTTAAACAAGCTTAAAGACTAGCCTGTACTGTTGAGCCCACTGACAAACTCACACACTGTGTAGCACATACGTCTGCACCCAGTGAATGTGTGCTGTTTAGCATTACCTGTTTGCTGTGTCAAACAGCCCAGATGTTCTACTGTACATGAGTCTATAGATACATGGCGTACTGTAAAATAATACACATTCTTAGCTGATATAGGATGACATTATAGATACATGGCATACTGTAAAATAATACACATTCTTAGCTGATATAGCATGACACTATAGATACATGGCGTACTGTAAAATAATACACATTCTTAGCTGATATAGGATGACACTATAGATACATGGCATACTGTAAAATAATACACATTCTTAGCTGATATAGGATGACACTATAGATACATGGTGTACTGTAAAATAATATACATTCTTAGCTGATATAGGATGACACTATAGATACATGGCATACTGTAAAATAATACACATTCTTAGCTGATATAGGATGACACTATAGATACATGGCATACTGTAAAATAATACACATTCTTAGCTGATATAGGATGACACTATAGATACATGGCGTACTGTAAAATAATACACATTCTTAGCTGATATAGGATGACACTATAGATACATGGCGTACTGTAAAATAATACACATTCTTAGCTGATATAGGATGACACTATAGATACATGGCGTACTGTAAAATAATACACATTCTTAGCTGATATAGGATGACACTGTAGATACATGGCGTACTGTAAAATAATACACATTCTTAGCTGATATAGGATGACACTATAGATACATGGCGTACTGTAAAATAATACACATTCTTAGCTGATATAGGATGACACTATAGATACATGGCGTACTGTAAAATAATACACATTCTTAGCTGATATAGGATGACACTATAGATACATGGCGTACTGTAAAATAATACACATTTTTAGCTGATACAAGTCTGCCCTCAGTGTAGAACAGATTGCAATCAGTAATTTTCACTGTACTGTGTCAGCTAAAATAAACCTTTAAAAGACAACACACCAGATCTGCAGAGAGTCATTCACAAGAGGCAGTTATTGTCAGATAAAATGAATCAGAATATATTTCAACTTACTTGATTAAAAAGAAAAGGAAAGAAAATGCTAAATCCCAAAACAAAAGAATCAACTGACAATGAAAGCAAAGTTATTCTCTTAGCAGCCACGTACTGCTTGTGTTATGTGACAACCTCTCTGTGTGTTTTACACGCCCTCTATAGCAAGATGCTTTTCCAGGGTCAGAACCAGATGTATTACCCAGCTGCTGCTTGACAGCATATGGCAAATCTCTACTATAAATAAAATAAGTCCTTAGTATTGACTTAGGCCTGACCACGAAAGATGGTCCAGTCAGTGGCAAGCACCACAAAAGGCAGCAACCTCTGAAACGTTTTTATTTATTTACATATGTATGTAAGTATGTATGTATGTATGTAAGTATGTATGTACGTATGTAAGTATGTATGTATGTATGTAAGTATGTATGTAAGTATGTATGTATGTATGTAAGTATGTGTGTAAGTATGTATGTATGTATGTAAGTATGTATGTATGTAAGCATGTATGTAAGTATGTATGTATGTATGTATGTATGTAAGTATGTATGTATGTATGTATGTAAGCATGTATGTAAGTATGTATGTATGTAAGTATGTATGTATGTATATAAGTATGTATGTAAGTATGTATATATCTATTTATTTTTCATTGCAGAGTTGCTGCATTGTCTTTTTTTGACCCCAATCCCTCTCCGCAGCAGATTCTGCCTAACAAGCTGTAGCACTTTCATTGTCCCAGCCCACTGGCTCATGCTACCCATATTACACTAGGGACTCTCCTGTTCAGGACAGCAATGTCTTACATTTTCCTATCTTATTAACCCAAAAGTGGGGTTGTTGACAGTTGGCTAACTACTGTTATACTATGTAGACATTTCTTTACTGATCTAACCCACCCCTCCCCCAACCTGTACAATATGGTGGTGGGCAATGCATGCAAAGGCACGGCAAGTACACATCTGTGTGGCCTCACAACACCCGCTTAAGTTAGTCATGCTGATGTCACATTGTCTCACCAGGTCCTGCTTAGTACATGCTTCAGCCAAGAAGTATGAATCCAAAAAGAAGTTCCACACCTTCCCTCTGTGTAAGGACAGCTGCCTATCAGCCACTCTGAACAGCCTTTATTAGTTCTTCTTTCAGCTCTGGATACACTGATTGAATCTATATCACTGGAATTCCAGTCTGACACCCCACTATTGCAGCAGTGGGCTGGACCAGTGTCTTTCCTTTACTATATATGAAGTGTAATGCAGTCTTGGCTGCTTAAAACAAGTAGAGTACGGTTCAGGTACTCAGTTATGAAAATGGTGATCTGGGTCTAAACCCAATCAACTTTTGTCTTTATACTTTTGTTTACATACAGAGTAACACTTAAACAGGTGTTTTAACTTCATATGCTCTTCAGTGCCAAAAGTGTCCTTTTTTTGTCCACCCATTTTAGCAGACTTATATGAACAGATCCCTCCAATACATCTGTTGCACATGGTACATTCGAAGTTAGAGGTAGATGGTGGGTGTCCCAGACCTTATTATATTGCAGTGCAACTGTTATTTATTTATTTATTTAGTTATATGTCCAGCTATCTCGATCCATACTGACCAATGCAAGAATATAATGGTCTCAACACTTCCACATAAGCTCTAAATGACCTCCTGGGGTTTGCTGTTATGTTTGTAGTATCAGATCTCACTGTAATTCCTCAGTCTTCAGTAGGTATGCTGCTGGCACAGAACATAGAACCCCCCCACTACCAATGAATGCAAGCTCCCTATGGCTGAGTCCTTGCTCCCTTTGGACACCATTCTTGCACCCAGGCCATGGAATACATTCAGTGAGTTCAGAGGGGCAAACTGCTCCACAAATTGATAAAATAAATCAAGTTTAAAATGATTAAGTGTTTGGGTTCTTTGACCGGGTAATGCACTGGTGGGACAATGCTCAATGCCATCCTAAATGGCTTTCAGCAAAACCTCTGTATCTTAGAAAAAAAGCACAAAGTAAGACTGAGCAATAAAAATATACTTCATACACAGACTCCCGGGGAACGGGCATATTCCAGCACCATTTCACTTTTTAACTGCTACTGATCATTGCCCAGTCAGGAATAAAATGTGGGGCTGGCCTGTAGGCACTGTCACTGGATTTTCTTCTCCAGTGCTGGCATCTTAGATTCATTTATAGATCCAAATTGATTGCAAGTCTGATAGGGAAGAAAAGAGATAGGAATGCATTCTATGGGGAAAAAATAAAACAAAAAAGAAAATTCTCTGTGTGGATGGGAGAAGATTTTATAGAACATCTGAATGGTGCAAGATGGAACCCAGTGCAAATGTTAGCTGTTCACTTGTGAATGGGTGAGCAGATGTCCTCTGTTTTACGCAGAGACTAACATAAAAAATAACGAAGGAAGGCAAGCAGCAAGATGATGGAAACCTACCACAAATTGTGTAACTGTTGAACATGGCTCCTTCCAAGTAGTTAAAAAAGCCAAAAAAAACAGCAGGGTACATCAACAAGGCAGATACAGCTTATGTGGAGAATGACTCTGCGCCTCTGTTCATCTGTGTGAACATGTGTATGCGTCTGTACATGTCCTTGCATGGTGTGTTGACATTCATACCTGTAGGAGGAGAAAATAAAGTTATAATACATGGGTAAAGGGGATTCATAATGGTTACCACAAAGTGTACACTCCTTTCTGAGTGAATAGACAGCGAAAGCATCGTGGTAGGGCTCTTCTTGTATTCAGAAAGGTTACAGAAATTATACTCATGTACACTTTGTGGTAACCTTAATGAATCCCTCCTATGTCTGGTCACTATCTTTTATGTAAAAATGCATTATTTTTATCAGATTACTTTAATATAAACAGGCAGTGTAGCTGAGGTATGATACAGATAACTAACAAAAATGATTTCTCAGCCTCAAAACCAGGTCACAGACAGGGATTCACTGAAAATCTGATCCAAGCAAAAAGAAAAAACAGGAAAGATAAACAGTGGTTCTCATTAGTGCGTTAGACACTACAGCTGATTTCAATAAGGAAAGAAATCAGTTTCTGAGTTATCAGGACTAGTATCTTTTGTTGTGATATTCTGCCATGTTTTATTTGATTGTTGTTTTCAACAATCTATGAACGGGGCTGATTTTATGACACTTTAAGAAAATGAAATGTCAGAATATCAGTCCACAGAGCTCAAAATGAACATAACCCAAGCAACTACAAAGAAAGTTGTATCACATGATTTGGCAAGCATTCCTTAAAGAAAACAGTACACAGACTATACAGATCTCTGTGTAAGCAGCCATCACAATTACATCTCATTTTCTGTCATGTGCATCTGATGCAATCTCCAGAACTTGTCGTGTTTCACTCCTGAAGTCATAAAGATGACAGCACATTTTAACAATGTAATATAGGCTTATTCCAGAGAATTTTCTTAATTTATGTTACAGGTTATGCACATCATTTATCATTTATTTTCAGAAAGTGGGATTGCTAGAATTCAGTAGATAAAAAATATCACCTTTATATTTTTGAGATACAGTATGAATTTTAGGTTAAAAAAAATTGTGTCATCCAGTTATCAAACTGTAAATGAAAGAATCCACTACAATTATCGTAGTAGTGTTTTTGTTTTTTTTTTTCCATAATTAGGGCAACGCTTTATTTTATTTATCTATTTGTTTATTTTTGCAGTCTGATAACCAAATTCATATGTCAGTAATCTATGAAAGCAGGTTTTACCCAAGTATAAGAACAATAACAATCAGCTTTATAAAACTTAACCTGCTAGGTGAATTTTGTTGTGGCTGACTACGGTTGGTTAGGGCTGGCTAGTAACAAAAGGGCTAGAAGTTTCTGTCACAAGGTCACAGCTAACAGAACCTCCACCACCAGATGGCAGCACTTTATAATGCACATCTTAGAAGTGCCTTGCTGGAGCATCTAGCTTTATGGAAGAAAGTGATTTATGTTTATTACTGTGAGAGGTGCATTGTTGTTATTGTGAACAGCTCTGATCCACTTTTAACTTCTTTCAGTTGTAGGAAGCTTATTAGCACTGATAAACGAAAAATGGAAAATATAAATGTTGGTAGTAAACCTTCTGCAACAAATTCAAAAGTCAGCCAGATAGCACAGACAATGGTAACATACAGATCTTACCTTAAAAAAAAAAAAAAAAAAATCACTCCCTGTATTCTGCTGATTGGGTCAGTGTCAGACTCTACACCTCATTTTCAGGTAAGACTGGGGATGGCATTTTTATTTATTTATTTATCCTTTGTTGACCGGATTAGTCCCACTAGGCTACTTGTCTCTTTTCAGAGGAGAGATGAGGTCATACTTATACTCAGGGAACTTATGTTACTCTTTTCGATAGGTACCGTAGGATCTTTTACATCCATGTGAGCTACCACTAACTCAAGCAAATAGGACCTGATTTGCATGTATGACTGAATGAGTGATGCAAAGCTGGAATCAGACCCAGAGACTGAGATACTTCAAAACATGCGGAGCCGTAGGATGACATTTTCAAGTACTTTTTCCATTGTCTTCTGGAATACCTTAATTAAAACTAACCTCTTCCAGTCACTGAGGCAAAGTCGGGATGGATAGCACTCCACAAAGATAAAGATATAAAACCCAGTTAAATGACAGAGGACCGACAGAGAGTAGAAGGAAACATCTATTATCTTAGGATAGAATGTGCATACTTTGCTCAGCCTCAAGGGCATTTATAAAAGTTGGAGCACTAAACTGAAGCAGCTTATACAGCTGTAGTTGTTTCCAGACAGGAATGTCTGGTGTGTACATATATCTATATCTATTCATATATTTATCTTTATACCTATATATCTCGATCTATCTGTCCATCTGTATAAATAAATAAATATATATATATATATATATATATATATATATATATATATATATATATATATATATCTACACACATACATTCAGACTGCTTTAACTCTTAGCAAAGGATGCAAGGATGCTATGTCTTGCTTGGCAGAAACTTTAATCTATCCTGGCAGCTCTTTCTGGAAATAGAAGTCAGCACTTCACATCATGTAATAAAATTAAGCAAAACTAATGTAACTTCTTAGAATCTGTACTGTGAAATAAATTCATCTAAGTGTCCTCCTTGCAAAGAGTAACTACAGTTATAACTCGCCCTGTCTGGCTGTTACAAGGACATAAACATAAAATACAATGGATTCATTCAATGCAAATCTCACACACTGCTTTAGTAAGAAGTTAAGAGTTGTGTTCAAAAGCACCCTTATCATAGCAAAAAAGAAATAATAATATTATCTTCATCATTTCTGAAAACCTTTGAGCAGATGTTTTTGTAATTAAAGGTGGTATAAGAGAGGTGACATAGTGAAACTTTCTAAGATAAAACTCTACAGCTACAGGTCCATTACCACAATTTCCCTCTTTATCTAAAATCCTGAAGAAATGTACCCACACTCAGCTATTTAAACATATCGCTGACAATACTCTAGTATTTTCTACACACCATGAACTCAGGCCACATCACAGTGCTAATACTGCATTACTTAACTCCATAAACACCATTAATCAAAAACACAACACGAGCAGCATTGTATCCATATTATTTGTAGACTTAGCAAAACCCTTTGGCACAGTCTCCCATGACAAGCTACGTCTCTGGTTAGAATTCTTAGGCCTATCCTATCCCACTCTCTCATGGTTCCAAAGCTGTTAAAAGGCAATCAAGCTTCCTACCTTCCTACCAGTATCTGTTGGTGTGCCACAGGGATCAATATTTGAGCGTCTCTTGTTCAGCATAGTTATTTACAATTTGCAGACATCTGCTGAACTTGCCAACCTAATCCAATCTGCTGATGATTCTACTCTTATATGCTCAGAATCACCCTCAGCATCAACAACTCCTTAAGATTCCTCCACCGCCATCCAAACTTGGCTGGCCAAATCCAACCTCATTATGAATGCAAATAAGGTAAAATTATTTCTTTTTACTCCAAGATAGATTGCAAAACAAACTTCAATATCTCCTTCTCCAACAATACACTAATTGGAGTAGTCTCTAACATTAAACTCCTAGCAGCCACTATTGATGATAACTTGAAATCTCAGTTCAGACTTTTTCAATCAAAGACTATGAAAAATTTTTTTTTACTTTGTACTTAAATATACTCTCCATGTAAAGTATTATGTGTGATTTTGCTTTATGCTTGCTTTTTACTTTGTATATAGACCTTTCCTGTATAACAACTTATGTAAACCTCTTCTGTCTCTCAGATGGATATTAACTAAAAAATTGTTAGTCTATTAATGGAGCTTTTCTCCTCGGGTCTTCACTGAAAATGGGCCACAAGCCCAGTTGGACCAACCCGGCTAACAAATGTCAATAAATAAATAAATAAATAAAACTGACTTGCATATTCAACAGGATATCACAAACAAACAAACAAATGCAAATACAACAAAAGCAGAGTTAAAACTATCTCAGTGAAAGTAGCAGAACAACCGTCACCAATGCCTATCTTCTTCTTCCCACGCTGCTATAAGCCTCACCAGTTTTCACCAACTTCCAGGCAACACAGAAAAGCAAACTTCAGCAGTGGTACAATACAGTAGCCGAATTCACATGCAGTAAAGTAATACACAGAAGAGCAAGCTTCAGCAGTGGTACAATAAAGTAGCCGAATTCACATGCAGTAAAGTAATACACAGAAGAGCCAGCATCAGCAGTGGTACAATAAAGTAGTTGAATTCACATGCAGTAAAGTAACACACAGAAGAGCAAGCTTCAGCAGTGGTACAATAAAGTAGCCGAATTCACATGCAGTAAAGTAACACACAGAAGAGGAAGCTTCAGCAGTGGTACAATAAAGTAGCTGAATTCACATGCAGTAAAGTAACACACAGAAGAGCAAGCTTCAGCAATGGTACAATAAAGTAGCCAAATTCACATGCAGTAAAGTAACACATAGAAGAGCAAGCTTCAGCAGTGTTACAATAAAGTAGCCAAATTCACATGCAGTAAAGTAACACGCAAAAGAGCAAGCTTCAGCAGTGGTACAATAAAGTAGCCAAATTCACATGCAGTAAAGTAACACACAAAAGAGCAAGCTTCAGCTGTGGTACAATAAAGTAGCCGAATTCACATGCAGTAAAGTAATACACAGAAGAGCAAGCTTCAGCAGTGGTACAATAAAGTAGCTGAATTCACATGCATTAAAGTAACACACAGAAGAGCAAGCATCAGCGGTGATGCAATAAAGTAGCCAAATTCACATGCAGTAAAGTAACACACAAAAGAGCAAGCTTCAGCAGTGGTACAATAAAGTAGCCGAATTCACATGTAGTAAAGTAACACACAAAAGAGCAAGCTTCAGCAGTGGTACAATAAAGTAGCTGAATTCACATGCAGTAAAGCAACACACAGAAGAGCAAGCTTCAGCAGTGTACAATAAAGTAGCCGAAATCACATGCAGTAAAGTAACACACAGAAGAGCAAGCATCAGCAGTGGTACAATAAAGTAGCCAAATTCACATGCAGTAAAGTAATACATAGAAGAGCAAGCTTCAGCAGTGGTACAATAAAGTAGCCAAATTCACATACAGTAAAGTAAGACACAAAAGAGCAAGCTTCAGCAGTGGTATAATAAAGTAGCCGAATTCACATGCAGTAAAGTAATACACAGAAGAGCAAGCTTCAGCAGTGGTACAATAAAGTAGCCGAATTCACATGCAGTAAAGTAATACACAGAAGAGCAAGCTTCAGCAGTGGTATAATAAAGTAGCTGAATTCACATGCAGCAAAGTAACACACAGAAGAGCAAGCATCAACAGTGGTGCAATAAAGTAGCCAAATTCACATGCAGTAAAGTAACACACAAAAGAGCAAGCTTCAGCAGTGGTACAATAAAGTAGCCGAATTCACATGCAGTAAAGTAACACACAGAAGGGCAAGCTTCAGCAGCGGTACAATAAAGTAGCCAAATTCACATGCAGTAAAGTAACACACAGAAGAGCAAGCATCAGAAGTGGTACAATAAAGTAGCCGAATTCACATGCAGTAAAGTAACACACAGAAGAGCAAGCATCAGCAGTGGTACAATAAAGTAGCCGAATTCACATGCAGTAAAGTAACGCACAGAAGAGCAAGCATCAGCAGTGGTACAATAAAGTAGCCAAATTCACATGCAGTAAGGTAACACAAAGAAGAGCAAGCTTCAGCAGGGGTTGGGAGGATGGCCTTATGGTTAAGGTGTATGCCTTACAAACACAAAGTACAGGGTTTGAGTCTCACAAGGAATAATTGGCTAGGCTTAAAATGGCTCTCAAGGGCAGTTAGCCTAGTACTAATATATGAACCTATACTAATATATGAACCTATATGAACCTATAATAAAGTAGCTGAATTCACATGCAGTAAAGTAACACACAGAAGAGCAAGCTTCAGCAGTGGTACAATAAAGTAGCCAAATTCACATGCAGTAAAGTAATACACAGAAGAGCAAGCTTCAGCAGTGGTACAATAAAGTAGCTGAATTCACATGCAGTAAAGTAATACACAGAAGAGCAAGCTTCAGCAGTGGTACAATAAAGTAGCCGAATTCACATGCAGTAAAGTAACACACAGAAGAGCAAGCTTCAGCAGTGGTACAATAAAGTAGCCGAATTCACATGCAGTAAAGTAACACACAGAAGAGCAAGCATCAGCAGTGGTACAATAAAGTAGCCAAATTCACATGCAGTAAAGTAACACACAGAAGAGCAAGCATCAGCAGTGGTACAATAAAGTAGCCAAATTCACATGCAGTAAAGTAACACACAAAAGAGTGTACAATAAAGTAGCTGAATTCACATGCAGTAAAGTAATACACAGAAGAGTAAGCATCAGCAGTGGTGCAATAAAGTAGCCGAATTCACATGCAGTAAAGTAACACACAGAAGAGCAAGATTCAACAGTGGTACAATAAAGTAGCCGAATTCACATGCATTAAAGTAACACACAGAAGAGCAAGCTTCAGCAGTGGTACAATAAAGTAGCCGAATTCACATGCAGTAAAGTAACACACAGAAGAGTAAGCATCAGCAGTGGAACAATAAAGTAGCCAAATTCACATGCAGTAAAGTAACACACAGAAGAGCAAGCTTCAGCAGTGGTACAATAAAGTATCCGAATTCACATGCAGTAAAGTAACACACAGAAGAGCAAGCTTCAGCAGTGGTACAATAAAGTAGCCGAATTCACATGCAGTAAAGTAACACATGGAAGAGCAAGCATCAGCAGTGGTACAATAAAGTAGCCGAATTCACATGCAGTAAAATAACACATAGAAGAGCAAGCTTCAGCAGTGGTACAATAAAGTAGCCAAATTCACAGCAGTAAAGTAACACACAGAAGAGCAAGCTTCAGCAGTGGTACAATAAAGTAGCCGAATTCACATGCAGTAAAGTAACACACAGAAGAGCAAGCTTCAGCAGTGGTACAATAAAGTAGCCGAATTCACATGCAGTAAAGTAACACACAGAAGAGCAAGCTTCAGCAGTGGTACAATAAATTAGCCAAATTCACATGCAGTAAAGTAACTGTCCTCGTTACTGGACTGTCCTTAAGCACCTTAACTGGCTACGCCACTATCTCACTCTCTCTCAGCTACAAGTACCACAGCAGTACAGTGCATCACCCTGAATGGTACCCTGCCCCAGGGGCTTTTCTACAAAAGCACACTCTAAACTGGCAACTCTGCTCTAGTGGTAAATGGGTTTATGCCAGAATATTCAGTTTTTAGAAACCTGGACTTCATATGAACAAGACCATATACTCGACTTTCTGAAAACTCAGAGCATTTGTATGGAGATCACTGCACAGTGGGGATTGGGGAATTTACCCTTTTCTTCACTGCAGTGCAATCTCAAAGTTGATATATATAATTTGCAGGGGATGTGGGGGGTACAGCCCCCCCAATGGGGGTGCAAGGGGGCTTGCTCCCTTCCAAAGAATGGAGATTTTTGTTGTTTTGTTTGAGTTTTCAGAAAGTTGAACATATGATCTCGACCAAATGAAGTTTCAGTTTCCGGAAACTTGATATTATGACATAAACCCTGGTAAAATCTCCTCATAGTTCAAAAATCCAACAACATAGCTTGAGATACTCTATATTTCAGCCACGTCTCCAAGGCTGTTTTCAAAGAATTTAAATAATGATAAAAAGCATATATACTGCAAAACAGTAAACAATATGACCTTGCATGTCGTTCAGTCTAAAGAACAGATCAGATTAACTTGGGGTTCGCTTTCTTTGGTTGCTCCTCACTGTTGGTTTACCTTATATTCTCTAGATTTTGGTTGAAGGTAATATTTTGTATGCTACTCATAGTCTTTAAAATTAATAATATTCATATTATATTATTATGAATGAAAAAGGCAAATGGTCCAAAGGAAGTTGTCTCTATGTTATAGCAAGAATGATCCTGGACTGCACTCCATATGAACCAAGCTCAGTTAGCAGCCTGAGCATTCAGGGAGCAGTGAGATGGGATAATAATTATGGCTGAGGTGGGTTTTATACATCCTAGAGGGAGAGTACTGGCCTTGCTCCATCTTTGCAGCTCCCTTGGTGGAAGACCTGGATGTTTTCCAGGCCATCTTGGATTGGAAGGGGCCTATCTGCACTTTTGTGAGAGAATTGTGTTTGATTGGCACATGACTGTTAAAGGAAGGCCAGTCTAGGGCTTGGAATAAGCAACCTCACTGGTCCTTTTGAATTTTGTTAGTTTTTTTTTTCAAGTTAAGGCTTCTTGTATTTAAGCCCTGCATTTGAGCAGGTTTCAGCTTGTTTGCATGTCTCACAGCAAAATGCAGTACTGAGCAGTTTTGCACCAAAGCTGGACATTTAAATTCAACAAATTTTTCCTTAAAACCCAGGCAGAAATATCCATTTGCTGTGCTCCTCCTTGATCATTTCTGAAAAGCCACACCTAGTGACAACTGTCTTCAACCTAACATTATGGACAGTTGGACCATCCTTGTCTCTCCTGCTAACTTTGTTGACTTGGGTTTCTGGAGGCAGTGTAGCAATTGCCTCATGTACACAGACAACGCTCTACTAATAACACACTCTAGTACAGAGTGCGAGACATTTATTTACACCAAGAATCTAGAATCCATGCTCTCTCTCACTCAAAACAGTAACACAGAGAAAGTTCTCAACTCACTCACCACTGCATATTCACATAGTACCACTACTCATACACATACCACTGCTCATACACATACCACTACTCATAGACATATCACTACTCATAGACATACCACTACTCATACACATACCACTACTCATACACATACCACTGCTCATACACATACCACTACTCATAGACATACCACTACTCATAGACATACCACTACTTATGTACATACCACTACTGATAGACATATCATTACTCATACACATATCACTACTCATAGATATACCACTGCTCATACACATACCACTGCTCATACACATACCAGTACTCATAGACATATCACTACTCATACACATACCACTACTCATACACATATCACTACTCATACACATACTACTACTCATAGACATACCACTACTCATAGACATACCACTACGCATACACATACCACTACTCATAGACATACCACTACTTATGCACATACCACTAGTCATAGACATACCACTACTTATGCACATACCACTACTCATAGACATACCACTATTCATACACATACCACTGCTCATACACATACCACTACTCATACACATACCACTACTCATACACCTACCACTACTCATACACATAGTACACATCAAACACGTAAATCCACATATGCAGAGGTTCTCTCGAAAAACTTATCTAAACACCAGAGACCTCCAAAACACAAGTCTGCTACAGCTAACACGGTCTCCACACCACCCATGACATATAGCAACACCAGTGTCTTACCCACCAAGTTCGTAAGGCACAACACTCAAAAAGCAAGTGTTCTTGTCATTGAAGACTCAATAGTGAGACACACGGTTGTCTCACTCACCAGGTTGGACAAGAAGAAAGTCACGGTCAGCTGCCTGTCCAGTGCCAGGATTCACCAAATCACACATGCACTCAGGTTTCTCAGTAACAAGTACCGTTATGACTCTGTCATAGTTCATGTAGGTGTGAATGACCTGAGACATGCCTCACTGGACTATATGAAGAGAGACATGGTCAAACTCTCTGAGTATGTATCCCAGGCAGGTATGTCCATAACCTTGAGCAGCATACTACCTTCACCTAGAATGATGCCGCAGTATAAACAAAAAATGATTGAATTCAATAATTGGCTTAGTTTTTAGTGCCATTCCAAGGGGATCCAGTTCCTGTCTCCCTGGGAAGCCATAGTCAACAAACCTCGCTATTTTGCCAGAAATGGTTTGCACTGGGCACTCCTAGGCTTTTGGCTGCAGGGAAAGACTCTTGCCTCTCTCATAGTGCCTTTTTTAGGCCAGGTCTTGAAAAAACATTACTGATGTGAAATTATCCAATCAGAACAAAATAAGGGTCATGCTGCTGAATGATAGGAGCTTAAACCAAAAACTGCACTCCCTGAAAGCATTTCTATCACTAGACGTTGTAGATGTCTATGCAGTCACAGAAACCTGGTTTAAGGCTTCAGAGAGTCCCCCAGGTCTACAAGGCTGCAATGCCATCCACACCTTTAGACCACAAAATGAATGTGTGAAAACCAAAGGAGGCAGTATTTCAATCTATATTAGAGATAAAGTCTCCTCACATCTAGTTAGACTGGCCAACTCTATGGAGTTAATCCAGGTCCAGGTTATGGTGGGTAAAACCCACATTCAAGTTCTAGCCAGTTGTATATCCCCCTCCATGGGTCATGACACCCATGAAGCCTCCTTAACCAAACTGAAGACAATCCAAATTTTACCGAACACACTGGTTATGGGGCATTTCAATTATCCCACCATCAACTGGGAAACCTACTCTAGCCCAAACTCACCAGCACAAAAGTACCTTGACTTTGTGAATTCAAATGCCCTGGAGCAAAATTGTCCATACCCTGACAGGAGGAACAAACATTCTAGATCTGGTCCTTACTAACATGTCACACAGGTGCACTGCTGCAACTGTTGGACCCTCATTAGTTAAAACTGACCACAAATCAGTCACCTTCGAACTGATACTACCACCAGAACTTACAAATGGTGAAATCAGACTAAAAAACTTCACCAATGCAAATTATACCATCCTAGGAAGGTATAAATGCATTCCAAGCCCCACCCCAAACTGAAAGTATCAACTACACTGAAGCTTACATTAAAGCCCTGTACAATCACTTGCATAAGTCAATAAACTCAGCTGTACCAGATAGAATCAAAGCTAGAGTCGAGTAAAATCCAGCTGCCGTGGTGGACTTGCAGCATCAACAAACGTTACAATAAATGGAAAAAGTTGCTGTCCAAGGAAACAAAGACAAGGACCCAGTAATGGAAAAGCCCCCTCCTCAGCCTAAACAGGCAAATAGGACAACTAGTCAAATCCTCCAAGAGCTCCATTGAGAGAACCCTAACAAGTACTGCCAAGGATAACCATAAGGCCTTTTACAGCTACGTATGTAACCTAAAGGGTAGGACCCAAGCATGTACAGAACGGGTGGTCAACAGTATTACACACACTGACCCCACAGAGATAGTGAACCGGCTAGCAGGTAGGTTTGGCAAAAATTTCACTCCCTTATCCCCTACTAACTTACAAAAAACCCTCCCCCAAACTCCCCCCACCTTACATATCTGAAGAACAGGCCCTCAAAGCCCTGTCCAAGGCAAAGAACACGGCCTCTATGGGACAAGATGACATCCCAGGTTGTTTTCTAAACAGGCTAAAACATGAACTAGCATCACCACTAAGTTCATAGGTTCATAGGTGTGTACTAGGCTAACAGCCCTGGAGCCTATATAAGCCTAGCCCAAGAAGATTCGCTGGTATCATGCTGCCCAAAATTAGTACCCAAAGTACCCTTTTCAATTGTAGCCTAACTGCAGGCTTTGTTCCTGTGGAATGGAGAACAGCTGCAGTTACTGCCCTTCACAAAGGTGGCCTAGCAATAGACCTGGGGAATGAAAGACCCATAAACCTGACTGGCCTCACCTGTAAGGCCATGCAATGTATCATTATGGACCTCAAAAATAAAGACATAGGTGACCTCCAAACCCTGGATCCTACCAAATTCAGCTTTGTGAAGGGCAGATCCTGCCTTTTAAATTTGGTGGATTTCTTTGAAAATGTAACCAAGGGCATTTATGAGGACAAATCTGTGCAAACAGCATATCTTGACTTGGCAAAGGCTTTCGACACAATGCTACATTCAGGCATTATCTATAAACTTAGCAAACTGAATGTTAACCCCTTCATTGAAAGATGGGCTGCCAACTGCCTTACAAACTGGGTGCACACTATCAAAGTGAGTGACTCTACATCAACCAGCAGAGCTTTTACCAGTGGGGTGTCACAGGGATCAATGCTGGGCCCCCCTACTGTTTGGCATATACTTCTCAGACGTTCAGGTCCAAATTAAAGGGTTGTGGCTGACCAGGTTTGTAGATGACTGCAAACTAGGTGCAATCATTGACTCCCCAAATGATGTCAGTATACTCAACGGGGGTCTCATGCAGACCAACGACTGGTGTATTAGCCAAGGTCTCAAACTGAATGCAAAGAAATGCATCATCATTCCCTTTGACCGTGACCTTAACTTCGACCACCATGTGTCTACCATTGTAAGGAAAGCTTTTCACGTAACTCATTTGATAAGTAAAGATATTGCCTCAAGAGAAAAGAAGTTATAATCCCCCTATACTTGGCATTTATCCAGCTCATAATTGAGTATAATGCTCCATTCGGTATGTACCATACTAAGCACCTACAGCAATTACAGAGACCTCAGAGGTTTCAAACAAAGAAGATCAAGGACCTCCAACATGTGCCTTACACAGACCAACTAAAATCCCTGTCACTATACTCCGTATCATATAGACTTCTTAGTTGAAACTTATGCCTGGCCTACAGAGCAACCCAAGACCCAAACCTAATGAACTTGCTGCATATCCATAAATCAAATGGGTCTAGGGCTACCTGTTCAAGGGACTTAAACATAGCCTGTGACTAAAATTGGACATGCTGAAGGGACAGATTTATCTCCCAGCAACTGCCACGTCTTTGGAACAGGCTATCAATTCATGTGAAACAGAGCACCTCTATGACACTGTTCAAATAACCTGGATGAGTGGATGGGGCACCATAAAATCTTACTGGGGTAGCACCCACAACCCTCCTGGACCTGGACAGTCATCAATAAATGTAATCTTGGTATTGACTAGTACATCTATGGTATTACATTGTGTTGAAATGGCTAGGCTTAAAATGACCTCTGGGTCGATAGCCTAGTAATCTCCTATGATCCTATGTGAGTGCCAAATGCACATGGACTTCACACACTGTCCAAATGTCATACTTGTGCTGAAATGCACTATAAATCTCAGCCCATTGTAAGAGGGATTTGCAGTGTTCCTGTTGACCAGCAGGAGGAGGGTGTAAGAATATCTGAAAAAAATGTCCTGTCCTCTTCTCCATCAAAGTATGGTCATTACATCCATGAATCACACCTGTCACATGTCGAAGAACAGGAGGTGTAAATAGGCGTATCAGGAGTGAGCCATGATTGTTGTAGTGAATTTAAAAAAAGGTCAAAGAAAGCAGTTTTCATCTGAATCAGCAATATAAGATGCAGTGCAGTAGCTCTGAGTATAAAATTAAATTAATTATGTAATAATCACAGATCAAGTGAGGCAAAATTAAGCAATCATTCATTCAGTACACTAATTTTGATTGGATACATTCAATGTTATCCTACAAAGATGATTTCATTTGTTTTCCAATATGCCTTTTCTCTGGCACTCCTCAGTTCAGTGATTATGGACACCAGTTATTATGGGGAAGGGCATTACGTATGAGAGGGGAATCACCATTATTACTTATATCTGAGTGTAAGGCCAAAGTCTGTGGTCTTTGGATATGCGTATTAAAATGCGCTGGTGCTGCTGTGTCTGCAGTGAAAACTGCAACTGGTAATTGAGACCTCAGGCCTGATCATTTAATGAATAACACAGGAATTAAAAAATATAAAAAGGGGAGACAAGAACTGACACATAAAGGCTGTGGTTTTCACCAAAACCCATCACTATGTGCCTTCTGAGATCAGCAGTAGCTTGAGTTGTCCAAGCAGACATTAAGGAATATATCGGGTCTAACAGCTGGAAAAGTTGATACCAACTTGGGAGGAGCAACAATGCTACAGGTTATAGTCACCCCCATATATGGTTAAGTGCAGAATAATTTCCGTTAACTGTAGTTACTGCATACTGCAGTTGTAAGCTTTTGTAAGTAATTTACTTCCTGCCAAAAATGTTTAGGTTAGCTTGGAAGAACAAGTCGCTTGATATACTGAAAAATATTAGGGTTCAACCAAACAACCTAATAATGGGTGATTTCAACTACTCTACCATTAACTGGGAAAACTACTCATGTACCAACTCCTTCGCTCAACACTTTCTGGAATTCATAAATTCCAATGGCCTGGATCAACTTATCCACACCCCCACCAGGGGCAACAATATCCTAGACCTAGTCATTACCAACATGAGTGACCAGTGTTCCACACATGAAGTCAACTCCTCATTGGTCAGATCCAACCATAAGCTAATCACCCTAGATATCCGCATCCTGCCCCCACCCACCATTAAGGAAACCATGGTAAAAAATGTCTCCATAGCCAACTTCATGCTCCTTATGACAGAAGTGGTGAACTTCATGACACCCATACAGATGGACAATACAGTTACGACTGCTGAATCCTACACAAATGCACTCTATAAGCACTTACACAAGTGCATGGATTGTGCTATCCCAAACAGAACCAAAACGCTATCCTCCAAAAAAGGAAGCCAATCTGGTGGCCCCCTGCCATAAACAAACTCTACAACAGAAGGAAGAAACTGTTGCAAAAGAGAGTAAAATCCCATGAGTAGAGGAGCTCCCTGGTCAGCCTCAGTAAGAAGCTGAGATCCCTTATAAGATCCTCCAAAGCTAGCTATGAAAACAAAATCACCACTGATTCTAAGGGCAACCAGAAAGCATTATATAATTATTTCAAAAATCTTAATGGCAACACCCAGATTTGCTCTGAGGTACAGCACAATGCCACGAAAATTACAGAACCAACTGATATTGCCAACATCCTGGCAGATAGGTTCAGTGCTAACTTTAGCCCCCTCTCACCCCCTAAAGGGCCCATATCTATACAGGAAGAATGGAGAGTCCCTGTAATCACATCTATGCAGGTAAAAGCTGCACTCTCTAAAACCAGAAACACAGCATCCATGGGACCAGGCAATATCCCAGGCTGAATTTTACACAAACTCCAAAACAAACTGGCTCCCCATCTAAGCACCATGTTCAATCATAGTCTCACGTCAGGCTTTGTGCCCACTGAATGGTGCACATCAACAGTTATCCCACTCCACAAAGGGGGAGCCACCACTGATATCGGGAACTATTGCCCTATTAGCCTGACGAGCCTGGTCTGCAAGGCCATGGAACGTATCATCATGAAGACATTGGTATCCTCCAAACTTTGGACCCCACCCAGTTCAGGTTTGTGAAAGGCAGATCATGCCTACTGAACCTCATCAACTTCTTTGAGGCAGTTACCAAAGCCGTAGACAAGGGAAAGGTGGTTCACACAGCCTATCTTGACCTCATCAAGGCTTTTGACACCATCCCCCATTCTGGAATTGTAGCTAAACTCACTAAACTAGGTATAAATCCCTACATCACAAGATGGGTTGCCAACTGGCTCACTGGCAGAAACCACACTGTAAAAGTTGCAGACTCCAAATCTGACTTCAAACCAGTGACAAGTGGAATACCACAGGGTTCAGTCCTGGGACCTCTCCTGTTTGGTATCTACTTCTCTGAAGTACAGGCTAACACAGAAGGCCTCTGGCTAATGGAGTTTGTAGATGACTGAAAACTAGGAGCCATAGTCAAGTCCCCAAATGATGTGGACATCCTACAGAAGGGCCTCATTGAGACAGATGCCTGGTGTCAGAGGCATGGCCTCAAGCTCAAAGCCAAAAAGTGCATTGTCATCCCCTTTACTAAAAACTCTGTACCCATGGACTACCACATAAATGGCAGTCTACTTAACACTGAATGTGTGATAAGAGACCTTGGGACCCAGGTGGACAGTAGTCTCTCCTTTGATAATCACATCACCATAGTAGTCATGAAATCCTTCTATGTAGCACACCTCATCACAAAAGGGTTCTCATCCAGGAAAAAAGAGGTCATTGTTCCTCTCTACTCGACACTCATTAGACTCATTATAGAGTACAACGCCCCTTTTGGAATGTACCTCACAAGACATCTGCAGCAGCTGGAAATGCCACAGAAGTACCTCACAAAGAGGATTACTGGCCTCAAACAGATGCCCTACACTGACCGTCTCAAAAAACTCCAGCTTTACTCTGTAGCATATCACTTACTCTGAGGAGATCTCTGCCTAACATATAAAGCTATGTTAAATCCAGAGCTGTTGGACATGCTACATCTAAAGAAATCCCAATCCCTCCTAGCTACATGCTCTAGGGACCTAAACCTTGTCACAACAATAAACAGGACATGCTGGAGGGATTGATTCCTGTCCCAGAGACTTCCTATACTCTGGAACAAGCTACCCAGCTATGTTAGTCAAAGTTCCTCATTAGCATTCTTCAAGAAAAATCTTGATCAGTGGATGGGAAATAGGAAATACACCCTGGGGATCGCTTCTGTGGCTATGCTTGACAGAGGCATAGGAAATTAACTTTCTTGGGTGGCATAAACCAGGGAAACTTGTTGGCTAGGCTTACTTAGGCCCTTAGACCAATAGCCTAGTACCTACCTGTGAACCTATAAAGTACTTGGTTTTGTGCCTGCATATGGATTGCTTAGTTAGGTTACACACAAATATAAAGACAGTATGATTTTCTGGTGTGGGGGGGGGGGGGTGGGTGTTCATGAAGACCATGCTTTTTCCCTAAATGTGAGTAGAACTTTCAGTTCAGTGGTTAGCCCGGGGGGGGGCAGTTCTTGTATTTGAAATGGTACTGTGTGAGAGGGAAGAATTTGTCTTGAAGCTGAAGGAGGGTATGTGTCAGAGGTGTTGCAGCTAAGATGGGATTCTATAAGCTGGTAATGGGAGATCAATCTAAAAGTTACTAGGTATTTTTTTTTAAGGTTGTCTGTATTGAGGGTGGATCTTGGACTAAATGTAACTAGTATGAGGGGCAGTTTTGGTGACTGATGGATAATTTGGATGGTTATTGGGCAGTTGTTGCTGAATGAGGTTGGAAGAACAGCTATATTAGAGATGATGTTAGGCTTGTTAGTGATCAGCAGATCCAGGAAGGAGTGTTTGTTGATTTGGAGATTTTTATAGTTTCGGACAGCTAAGATGATAGTAAGAATACATTTGTTTAGAAAGGCTGGAGGAGGAAGGGAGACAACTGCTATTAGAAGGTGAATGATTTTTCGGGTGGATCCATTTCCATGGATGCATGTTGTCACACTGCCTGCCCACTTTATTACATCTCTGTGAGCTTACTATAGAGTCATAGTTTTATAATCACTAATGGATCATAGGACTCTTGAGGCAGCAGAACCCTAGTCTGGGTTGTCGATCACGTGCAATGACATTTAACAGGCTGTGGCTAATCAAATTTATGTGATAATTCATCTAGTGGGAAGCTGGTTCCTTTGCTTCCAAAATGGCTTCTAGTGTTAGTATAGTAGTGGAAGATCTTCGGGCTGGTCTGGATGTTTCTTGAAACTTTTATGGCTATACTTGAAAAAAAAATATTTTTTATTTATTTATTTTATTTATTTATTTGTTTGTTTGTTTGTTTGTTTGTTTGTTTGTTTTACATTTGTTAACCGGGATGGTCCGACTGGACGAGGTCCATTTTCAGCGGAGGCCCGGGGACAAAAGCTCCACTTAATTAATTACAGAGACAACAGGTATTTATACATCAGTTATAAACCAGTTAGTGAGACTGTGAAACAGTGATATAATAGATCAGAGTACAAAGACATTGTTTTAACATATTTTCAAAACAAACTTTACAAGTAAACAATAGATTAATAGTTCAAAAAATTGTTAAAACAAGGGATTAATTTACTGTTTCTTTCTTAGATTAACATCCAACTAATATTTTCTATGTCCATGTTTAATGGTTTTAGGATGAGAAAGAGAGGTAGTGCATGTGTCTTTATGTAACACACGGACATAACCAGGAATTAATAAAATGATACATGTGTCTTTATGTAACACACGGACATAACCAGGAATTAATAAAATGAGACTTAAGGGAGTGTCTGAATTGTTTTGTGTTTGGTGCTGAAATAACTGAGTGAGGGAGGTTATTCCAATACTTTGCTATACAATGAGAAAATAGAGCTTTACCTGCTGAGTTATTAGCTGGAGAGATGGAGAGGAGTGATTTATTGGCAGAGCGGTGTGACCGATTTGGTATGTAGTTACTTATTAGTTCTTTAAGGGCTGGAGTTCTGTCAGGACATTGTTGGATATTATAGGTTATAAGAACTTGGTGGTAGGTTAGTAGCTGTGGAAGTTCAAGCCACTGAAGTTGCCTGAGAGGTATACAATGGTGACTTCTAAAGGCGGTATCTTTAGCAAATTTAGCAATGTTGTTATAGCATGACTCTAGTTTGCTGACAGCATATTTTCTGACTTAGGTGAGAATTGGTGCTGCATACATGAGTGTGGAGAGAAGGTGGGTTTGAGCTAAGGTTACCCTAGCTTGAATGAAGAGTAATTAGCTGTTTTAATTGTTCTGATGAAGCTAGCACAGTCTAGTGAAAGCGCTTGACGATAGAATTTGCTTGTTCTAAACATTTGTATTAAATAGATTTATGTGTTTTTAAGTACATCCGGTGGATTTATTTTGCTAACTTTCTGAGCTTGGAGTGAATTATCTTGTGTAGATTTATCTGATATTCATTACGTGTGGTTCCATACGAGGTTATTTTTGTTCTAGCTTGATCTGTCAGAAAGTATTTTTGTCTGTAAAGGGACTCCATTTTTTATGTACTTTTTTGATAGTTTGGGAGATGTGGACGTCAAAGTGTAAGTTGTTATCAATTTTAACACCCAGCAGCTTGGTGTGAAGAGAAGGGGAGATGACAGTCCGATTATTAGCAAGGATAGAGAAGGAGAGTGGGTTGGCTTTGGATTTGTTTGGGGTGAATAGAAGTAGTTTTGCTTTGTTAGGATTTAGTATAAGTTGAATATTTGTGATCCATTTCTCCACTGTGCTAAAAGATTTTTGGGCAATATGTTGAAGGGCAGTAAGGGTTGGGGCAGAGCATATCAATGCAGAGTCGTCTGCGTACTGTATGAGTGAGGCCTGTAGAGAAGCGGTATGTAGGTTATTAGTAAAGATAGAAAAGAGGAGAGGGCCCAGTATGGATCCTTGAGGTACACCAATTGATGTTGGGAGTAAGGATGATAGGACTCCTTGCCACTGGACAGCCTGTTTACGGTCTGTTAGATAGTTTTTAAACCATGCAACAGTGTTAGGAGCAAAGGATAGAGAGGCAAGTGTATCTACTACAATGGAGTGGGATACCATATCGAATGCCTTAGAGAGGTCCAGAAATATGGCGGATACAAATACGTTATTATTTCTGTATTGGTTAACTAGGTTCATGAAAGATAGGAGTGCAGAGGTTGTGCTGTGGTGTGGACGAAAACCATGTTGTGCAGAGGAGAAGGTCTTGTTTGAGTTGAGGAAATGCATCACCTGTGAATGCATGCATTTTTCAAGTATTTTTGATAAGGGAGACAGAATCACTATGGGGCGGTAGTTAGACAACTCATAGGAATTTCCACCTTTGTGGAGGGGAATAATGTAAGATACTTTCCATAGTTGAGGGATATGGGATTTTAATGGAGCGGTTGATTAAGATAGAGACAGGGTAGGACAGAGAGTCGGCAGCCATTTTTAGGAAATGAGCAGGTATGCCATCGGCTGCAAGAGAAGTGGGTTTTAGTTTTAAGAGGTATTTTTTTTATTGTGGAGATTGAGACAGGTGAGAAGGAAAAGGAAGTTATGTTGTTAGTAGGTTTTGGTAGAGATGGGAAGGTATTTTTTGAAAGTTGGCTTGGTAGTGATATGATGGATTCAGTAAAGTGGTGATTAAAAAGGGAGGCTATTTCACTATTTGATTTTGTAGTGGTGGAGGAGGGCGCTGGTGTGGAGGTTTTGCCTGGTTTTAATAGGGAGTTTATAGCATGCCAAAATTTTTGGGGGTTATTAGAGTGTTTATTTTGCATATCTAGGAAGTATTTTTCTTTATTATACTTTGTATTTTTACTTGGTATCTAAGGTATTGATAGTTTTGTTTCGCTAGGGGAGTGTTATCTTTTTTCCAAGCTTTCCATGCCTTGTCTCTGGTTTTCATTAGGTCTCTAGTGGACTTGGTGAGCCATGGGGCATGGTTTTGCTTGGTTCTAATTTTCCTTATTGGAGCAATAGAATTGAGGATGTTAATCAGAGTATTGTTAAAATAGACAACTGTATGATGGTCAAGATCAAGGCTACAAAGTGGTTCCCAATTAAATTTTTTTAACAAAGTGTTGAGTACAAGTGGATTGACATTACGATCATTTCAGACTTGTCTGTAGACTGTAGGTTTTGGAGTATTATTCCATTTCCTTAGGAGAAAAGTAGGAAGATGATTGCTAAGTCCATCTGGTAGATTACCTACTTGATAATTATTTGCACGGTAGTTAACTAATGTCCAATCCAGTATTGATTCTTTATGAGATTTTTTGTCAACCCTAGTAGGTTCTTGAATGAGTTGGGTGAAGCCATACAAGTTTATTTGGTTAGTGGGTTTTTTTGAGTTACAGGATTGCCAGTTCATGTTTAGATCTCCTAGTATAATAGTCTCCTATGGAAGATTATCTTTAGACCATTGTAGAATATCCTCAGTTGTTTGAGAGTTGTTGCCCGGAGGGATACATGCGCATAAAATGATACTCTTTTTGTTATTTATGAGTAACACAAAGCCAGTGGTCTCAGCATTATTAAATATTGGTAGTGGGGTTAAAAGAGATTATTTTTTGTTGTTCCAAATCTATTTATTAAGGTTTTTACATGATAAAATTAAGACATCCATCAATGCACAATAACCAGCGAAGAACAACAATCAACAATAATAATACAAATAATGTTATCTGACCAACAAAAGTACATTTCCTTAACAATTATATTATTTACTGAATGCATTAACTGTATGTGTTCTCCTGGTAAAACACATTCATGCTTGTCTTAAAATTTATGATGGGACAGCACATTGTTTTTTTTTCTAAAAGTTACTAAACAATAAGACAGCCACACTTGCCATAATCCATCTCCCTTCTACTTTGCCCACTACAGTTAAAGAATCCACACCACACATACACCTCATTTCACACTCATCCATAGGTTCATATGTTCATAGGTAGATACTAGGCTATCGGCTCAAGGGCCTACGTAAGCCTAGCCAACAATGTTCCCTGGCTTACGCCACCCAAGAAAGTTATTTTCCTGTGCCACTGTCGAGCAGAGCCACAGAAGTGATCCCCAGGGTGTATTTCCTATTTCCCATCCACTCATCAAGATTTTTCTTGAAGAGTGCTAATGAAGAACTTTGCATGACATAGATGGGTAGCCTGTTCCAAAGTATGGAAAGTCTCTGGGACAGGAATCTATTCCTCCAGCATGTCCTGTTTATTGTGGTGACAAGGTTTAGGTCCCTAGAGCGTGTAGCTCGGAGGGATTGGGATTTCTTTAGGTGTAGCATGTCCAACAGCTCTGGGTTTGACATAGCTTTATATGTTAGGCAGAGATCACCTCAGACTAGGCGATATGCTACGGAGTAAAGCTGGAGTTTTTTGAGGCAGTCAGTGTAGGGCATTTGTTTGAGACCAGTAATCCTCTTTATGAGGTACTTCTGTGGTCTTTCCAGCTGCTGCAGATGTCTTGTGAGGCACATTCCAAAAGGGGCATTGTACTTTATAATGGGTCTAATGAGTGTCGAGTAGGGGGGAACAATGACCTCTTTTTTCCTGGATGAGAACCCTTTTATGATGAGGTGTGTCACATAGAAGGACTTCCTGACTACTGTGGTGATGTGACTATCAAAGGAGAGACTACTGTCCACCTGGGTCCCAAGGTTTCTTATCACACATTCGATGTTAAGTAGATTGCTGCCTATGTTGTAGTTCATGGGTACAGAGTTTTTAGCAAAGGGGATGACACTGCACCTTTTGGCATTGAGCTTGAGGCCACGGCTCTGACACCAGGCATCTGTCTCAGTGAGACCCTTCTGTAGGATGTCCACATCATTTGGGGACTTAACTATGCCTCCTAGTTTGCAGTCATCTGCAAACGTCATTAGCCAGAGGCCTTCTCTGTTAGCCTGTACTTCAGAGAAGTAAATACCAAACAGTAGAGGTCCCAGGATGGAACCCTGTGGTACTCCACTTGTCACTGCTTTGAGGTCAGATTTGGAGTCTGCAACTTTTACAGTGTGGATTCTGTCAGTGAGCCAGTTGGCAACCCATCTTGTGATGTAGGGATTTATACCTAGTTTAGTGAGTTTAGCTATAATTCCAGAATGGGGGATGGTGTTGAAAGCCTTGGCGAGGTCAAGATAGGCTGTGTGAACCACCTTACCCTCATCTACAGCTTTGGTGACTGCCTCAAAGAAGTCAATCAGGATCAGGAGGCATGATCTGCCTTTCACAAACCCGAACTGGATGGGATTCAGAGTTTGGAGGTTACCAATGTCTTTGTTTATGAGTTCCATGATGATACGTTCCATGGCCTTGCAGACCAGGCTCGTCAGACTAATAGGTCGATAGTTCCTGGGATCAGTGGTGGCTCCCCCTTTGTGGAGTGGGATAACTGTTGCTGTGCACCATTCAGTGGGCACAAAGCCTGATGTGAGGCTATTATTGAACATGGTGCTTAAGTGGGGATCCAGTTCGTTCTGAAGTTCATGTAAAACGCAGCATGGGATGTTGTCCAGTCCCATGGATGCTGTGTTTTTGGCTTCAGACAGTGCAGCTTTTACCTGCGTAGTTGTAATTATAAGGACTCTGCAATCTTCCTGTATAGATATGGGCCCTTTAGGGGGTGAGGGGGGGGTACAGTTAGCAGTGAACCAGGATGTTGGCAATATCAATTGGTTCTGTAATTTTTGTGCCTTTGTGCTGTAACTCAGAGCAGATCTGGGTGTTGCCATCGAGATTCTTGACATAGCTATAGGATGCTTTGTGATTGTCCTTAGAATTAGTGGCAATTTTGTTTTCGTAGCTAGCTTTGGAGGATGTTATTAGGGATCTCAGATTCTTACTGAAGCTGACCATAGTTTCATAGTTTCATAGGTTCATACTAAGCTAACTGCCCTTGCGAGCCATTTTAAGCCTAGCCAATTATCCCTTGTGAGACTCAAACTCTGCACCTTGTGTTTGTAAGGCAAACACCTTAACCATTAGGCCACCCTCCCACCCCTAAATGAAATGCCTGTAGTGGTACTCGAACCGTGAACACCTGCATACAAAGCTGGAACTCTAACCACTACGCTGTCCAGGCTCTACTCATGGGATTTTACTCTCTTTTGCAACAGTTTCTTCCTTCTGTTGTAGAGTTTGTTTATGGCAGGGGACCACCAGATTGGTTTCCTTTTTTTGGAGGATAGCGTCTTGGTTCTGTTTGGGATAACATGATCCATGCACTCATGCAAGTGCTTATAGAGTGCATTTGTGTAGGATTCAGCAGCCGTTTTTGCACGAATATTAACTGAGCAGGAAGTTTTGACCCTGTTCTTCAGTTAGTGCTGGCTTAAATTTAATTATCTGTAGTAATTGCAGGTGTGGGGGTAGCCACATTCTTTGATTTCCTGTCAGTGACTATTTAAGTGGTACAGTTTGAAATATTTTCTGCTTACAAACCTCAGCTTTGGCCGGCTAAGATCTAGTTGTATTCAACTGGACGTATAAGAGAATTTAAGTACCTTTATCTGCACTTTTTTTCAAATAATACAGTATTTAAAGTGCTTAAATTGTGTTGCACGAATATTAACTGAGCAGGAAGTGTTGAATCTGCTCTTCATTCAGTGCTGCTTAAATTTTATTATCTGAACTGTTAATAGCGGCAGTCTGCATTTAAAGTGGAACCTGTGTGTTGAGAGGCAGCCTTACAAGACCATCTGCAAATATATAGAGCTGAGTATATTTTTCTGTATTATTCTGTATTATAGAGCTAAATTGTTGCTTAGATATCTGTTGTCTTAGTGTTCTGCAAATATACAGAGATCAGTATATATTTTTTTGGTTTTATAATTTGCACTGTGATTCCTCACATCTCTGTTGAAACTCCCCCCCTCCCTGTTCTTGGTTGTAGTTCAAATTTGGTGGCTTTTGCAGTGCCCGCCCCACTGTAGATTTGATCAAGGACATTCCCCCAGTCCCACATCTTTACCGCATTCTAGCTAATAAACCCTTTCTGCAATTGCTTTTAGTCCTTTTTAATTTAATTACATTTTTCAAACTGTGTGTGGACTAATATTGCTACATACTCAAGTGTGCCAGTTTGCACTGCATGTGAATTGTTTTTACTACTGTTTTTGCTACTTTTCTGAAAAAAAAAATTGTAAGCCTGTTTCCTACCTTTCCTGTAATTAGTGTTCCAGATACAGATTTGCTGTATCCAAGACTGTTTGTAAGCTTCTGAGCCCCCAAGCCTTTCTGTGTTGGAGGGAAGCCTTCTAGCTTATCAGTGGGAGTGGTAAGCACTAGGTAACCTGTCTACCACATAAGGAGTGGTTCTGGCCCAGAATTTGTAGTTATTGGCCGTTTGTGCGGTCTTCCATCTCTCTCAACTTTCTGATTTGAAGGCCCGCATTTGCACGTGTTTCTGTCCTGTAACTCCTGGGCCCATCTCATTTGCTCACTCAAAAAAAAAAAAAAAAAAAAAAGTTATCAGCTTTTACTGTATTTGTCTTTCTTCCTACTTTATTTTGCTTTTGCGTCATCTTAAAAGTACTCATTTGTATTTATTACTGCTTGGTGTAACTCATTCTAAGCCTTTTAGTTTAATCACTTGGGCTTCAGACCAGTTGTTTTACATTAGGAAGGTTTGTGGTCTGCACTGTGGTGGCAGGACAGGTAGCTTACATCCTTCTAAGTTGGGAACTGCTGATTGAGGGCTCAGTGTCTGTTATTCTAAAAGTGTATTAATTCTGGTTTAAGCACTTGGGCTTCAGGCCAGTTATTTTACATTAAAAGGGTCCGTGGTCTGCACTCTTGTGGGAGGAGAGGCTGGACTCTGCCCTTCGGAGCTGGGAATTTCTGGTTAAAGGCTTATAGTGCCTGCATATTTGAACTGCTTCTTACTGAAATTGGTACACCTTGTTTGCTGTAGCATAGACTAGATCCAGTCCTGCTGAATCTAGCTTTGTTTGTATAACTTGAGCACTAATCCAGGCATTCTTTAAAGTATTCAATTGTATTTATTACTGCTTGGTAGTAACTTGATTAAAGTGTAGCTATCATTCTAAGTCTTTTGGATTAAGCACTTGGGCTTCAGACCAGTTGTTTTACATTAGGAAGGTTTGTGGCCTGCACTGTGGTGGCAGGACAGGTAGCTTACATCCTTCTAAGTTGTGAACTGCTGATTGAAGGCTCAGTGTCTGTTATTCTAAAAGTGTATTAGTTCTGGTTTAAGCACTTGGGCTTCAGGCCAGTTATTTTACATTAAGAAGGTTCGTGGTCTGCACTCTTGTGGGAGGAGAGGCTGGACTCTGCCCTTCTGAGCTGGGAATTTCTGGTTAAAGGCTTATAGTGCCTGCATATTTTAACTGTTTTTTACTGAAATTGGTACACCTTGTTTGCTGTAGCATAGACTAGATCCAGGCCTGCTGAATTTAGTTTTATTTGTATGCTTGTTGTTTGTTTGCTTGTTATTTCCCTGAAATGCTAATTCCACCTAAAACGTGGCTTTTCAGCGCTTCTGTGGATCCCTAGTGATATCTGCATTGCTTATTGTACTTATTTCCTTGTTTCACTTGAAAGAAAGTTACTGTTTGTCGTTTTTGCATTTAAGTTACTTGTAACACATTGCATTTAAGTTACCTGGCACTTGCTCACTAAAGCAATTATATGTCAGCACTAAAATATTAAAAGCACTACACCCTCACAAACTCCCCTTGAGTACCTCGTTCCCCATTGGCCCTTTTTTTTCAATTATAAAGGAATTCCCAATACTATTCTAGCATGTCCAAAGGTCAGTTGTCAATCTCCTCTCGGTCTAGCTGGTGAATCTGGGAATCTTGAGGCAATGTTACAACTGCCTCATGTACACAGACAGCCCTCTCCTCCTCCCAACAAATTCCAACACATGAGAGATATAACCATATAGCCATACTGGAGGCTAAGCTCTCTCAACTCAGTACTGGCGAAACCAATCAGGAGGAGAAGGAAACCACACTCACTACAATTCCAGTCTCACATAGACCTACCACAACAGCAAACCAAACACATAAACACACAAAAACATACTTGGAGGCTCTAAATAAAAATCTGCCTAAGCAGCAGAGATCTCCAATGCAGACACTCAAGCAACCACTACCCCAAAACAAAACACATGCAACACATAGCTCACAAAGCCAGTGTGCCGAACAGTCACAGCCCTTAAGGCTAAACAACACACCTGATACACTTGTAATAGGTGACTCTATCGTCAGGCACACTGACATCCTGCTCACCAGGCTGAACAAGGAGAAGATCATGGTGAGCTGCCTGTCAGGCGCTAGGATCCGCCACATAACACAAGCACTCAGGTCACTACAAGGCAAGTACAAATATGACACAGTCATTGTCCATGCTGGTGTGAATGACCTGAGACGTACCTCCCTGGACTACATGAAAAGAGACATAAAGGAGCTCTCTGAGCATGTAGCCCAGGCCGGTATGACCCTGACCTTGAGTAGCATCTTACCCTCACCAAGAATGATGCCACAATATGAAGACAAGATGATCAATTTCAACAACTGGCTTAAGTATTGGTGTCATTCAAAGGGGATCCAATGCCTGTCAGCCTGGGATGACATGCTCAACAAGCCACGATGCTTTGCTAGGGATGGCTTGCACCTGTCACCCCTAGGCTTTCGGATATTGGCAAAGGCTCTTGCTACCCCCATAGTGCCTTTTTTAGGCAAGGCTCAAAAGACAAACCCACCTCCATAGGTATCACAAGGGATAAGAAACTAAGAGTAATGCTACTCAATGCCAGAAGTCTAAACCTCAAGATGCACGCACTCGAAACTCTCCTTAGCATGGAGAATATCGATATCTGTGCAGTAACAGAAACCTGGTTCAAGGCTCCCGAGAGCACCCCAGCACTACTAGGTTATACCTCATACCATGATTTTTGGCCCCAAAACTTGGACCGAACCACAAAAGGAGGGGGAGTATCAATATTCGTCAAAGATACCCACACCTCCAGGTTGGTGGCACAGCACGAAGCATCAGAGATAATCCATGTGCAACTAACAGTGGGTAAAACTGCCTTCCAGTTTATAGCCTAGTACAGACCACCCTCCCAAACCCAGGAACCCCACTCGGCCTTCCTGAGAACACTGGAAAATATGAAGGTCTCTACAAACACCATTATATTGGGCGACTTCAACTACCCAAACATAGACTGGGAGCATTACTCTAGCTCCAACACCCTAGCCCAAAGGTTCCTAGAATTTATAAACTCAAATGCTATGGAGAAACTTGTTACCACTCCCACAAGAGGGGAAAACATACTGGACATGATCATCACCAACATGGGGACTCTATGCTCCAGACCAGAAGTGTATCCCTCACTGGTAAGATCAGACCATAAACTAATTTCACTGGATATTCACATCCCAACTCCACCCCCTGCCCTGAACACCACAGTGCAAAACTTCTCTAAAGCAAATTTCACACTCCTCAAAACCAAGGTGGAATCCTTCAAAGCCCCCGGGCCTGTGGAAAATACGGCCCAGACCACAGAATCCTTTATAAACGCATTCTATGAACACCTTCAGGAATGCATGGATCATGCAATCCCAAATAAAACCAAGACCCAATCCTCCAAAGGCAGATGTCCTGTCTGGTAGTCCCCAGCCATAAACAAACTATACAATAGAAGGAGGAAGCTACTACATGATAGAGCAAAATCCCAAAAAGGGAAGGCATCTCTGATCAGTATTAGCAAAAAACTACGGGCACACATAAAATCGTCTAAGGCCAGCTTCGAGAGAAAAATTGCACAGGACACTAAGGATAATCACAAGGCTTTCTTTAGTTATGTTAGGAACCTGGGTGGGAATTCCCAGATATGCTCAGAATTAGTCCAAAATGACAAAAATACATCGAACCCACAGATATTGCCAACATCCTAGCTGACAGGTTCAGCGCAAACTCTCCACCAAAAGGGCAAATATCTATCCCAGCAGAGTGCTGCCCCCCTGACATCTCAGATGCTCAGGTAAGAGTTGCCCTCTCCAAAGCAAAAAACACAGCATCAATGGGACCAGACGGTGTCCCGAGCTGCGTCCTACATGAACTCCAAGAAGAGCTAAACCCAAACATAAAACTACTGTTCAATCTCAGCCTTACTACAGGATATGTATCCAAAGAATGGCGTACAGCAACAGTGGTCCCTCTCCACAAAGGTGGTGCCTCAATGGATCCTGGAATCTATTGCCCCATAAGCCTGACTAGCTTGGTCTGCAAAGCTATGGAAAGGATCATCATGGACATCATAAATAAAGATATTGGGGACCTACAGACACTGGATCCTACCCAGTTCAGCTTTGTTAAGGGCAGATCCTGCCTCTTAAACCTGGTTGATTTCTTTGAAACAGTCACCAAGGCCATTGACGAGGGGAAGGTGGTCCACACAGCCTACCTGGACCTCACAAAAGCCTTCGATATGATACCCCACTCAGGCATTATAGATAAGCTCACCAGCTTAAATATAAACCCCTATATCACTAGATGGGTTGCAAACTGGCTCAAGGACAGAACCCACATGGTTAGAATTGCTGGAGCCATGTCAGACTCCAAACCAGTTGCAAGTGGCGTCCCACAAGGCTCAGTCCTGGGACCTCTCTTGTTCAGTATATGTTTCTCGGAGGTACAGGCCAACACGGAAGGACTGTGGCTGACCAAGTTCGCAGATGACTGCAAATTGGGCGCCATAATCAACTCTCCAGCCGACACAAGCATCCTCCAAAAGGGCCTCATAGAAACAGACAACTGGTGCCAGAGCCATGGCCTCAAGCTAAATGCCAAAAAGTGTATAGTCATCCCCTTTGGCAAAAACAAAGTGCCCACAAATTACCACATAGGTGGTAATCCATTAAGTACAGAAGAAGTAATTAGGGACCTGGGGACCCAAGTTGATAGCAATCTCTCATTTGACAACCATGTGGCCAAAGTGGTTAGAAAAACATTTTATATAGCCCACCTAATCATGAAGGGATTCACATCTAGATCAGGGGAGGTCATCGTGCCTCTTTACTCATCCCTCATCAGGCCCATAATTGAGTACAATGCCCCTTTTGGGATGTATCTTACCAGACACCTGCAGCAACTGGAAAGACCCCAAAAGTACCTCACCAAGAGGATCAAAGGGCTCAAACAGATGCCATATGCTGCCTGGTTAAAGAAACTCCAGCTCTACTTAGTGGCATACCGCCTGCTCAGAGGCAATCTGTGCCTGATGTATAAAGCCATGTCCAACCCGGAATTAATGGACATGCTGCACCTCAGAAAATCCAAATCCCATCGAGCTACGCGCTCGAGAGACTTGAACCTCAGCACTGAAATAAATAGGACATGCTGGAGGGACAGATTCATAACCCAGAGGCTCCCTTCACTCTGGAATAAAATCCCAGTCCAGGTTAGGCAGAGTCCCTCATTGACTCTCTTCAAGAGGAATCTTGATAAGTGGATGGGAGATTGTAGGTTTACCCCGGGTATCACTTGGTATACTAACCTCGAAAAAGGGCATAGCAAAATTAATTTAAAATGGGTGGTGAAAGCCAAACACACTCTGGCTAGGCTTATAAATGCCCTAGGGCAGATAGCCTAGTATGAACCTATGAACCTATGAACCTATGAACTGTATTGTCCATCTGCATGAGTGTCATGAAGTTCACCACTTCTGTCTTAAGAAGCATGAAGTTGGCTTTGGAGAATTTTTTTACCATGGTTTCCTTAATGGGGGGTGGGGGCGGGTTGTGGATATCAAGGGTGATTAGCTTATGGTTGGATCGGACCAATGAGGAGCTGATTTCAGGTGTGGAGCACCGGTCACTCATGTTGGTAATGACTAGGTCTAGGATATTGTTGCCCCTGGTGGGGGTGTGGATAAGTTGATCCAGGGCATTGGAGTTTATGAATTCCAGAAAGCGTTGAGCTAAGGAGTTGGTACATGAGTAGTTTTCCCAGTTAATGGTGGGGTAGTTGAAGTCTAAACATTATTAGGGTGTTTGGTTGAACCCTAATATTTTCCAGTACATCAAGAAAAGAGGAGTGGGAATCCTGGGGCATGGTGGGGGATCTGTAACAAGCTACAATTTGGATTGCAGTTTTGCCCAGAGTTAGTTGCACTTGGATAACCTCGGATGCATTATGCTGAGCAACTAGCCTGGACGTGTGGATATCCTTAATGAATATGGGCACACCTCCGCCTTTGGTGTTTTGGTCCAGGTTACATGGCCGAAAAGTGTGGTATGAGTTATAGCCTGGTAGTGCAGGGGTGCTCTCTGGAGCCTTGAACCAGGTCTCAGTCACTGCACAGTTATCGATTTTAAGAAGTGCCTCGAGTGAGTGCATTTTGAGATTTAGACTTCTAGCACTGAGTAGCATTACCCTCAGTTTTTGCTTGCCTGTTCCTGTTATGGTGGTGAATTTGTTATTTGAACCTTGCCTAAAAAAGACACTATAGGGGCAACAAGAGCCTTAGCCAGTATCCGGAATCCCAGGGGCAACAGGTGCAGGCCATCTATGGCAAAGCATCGTGGTCTGTCGATCATGTCATCCCAAGCAGACAGATACTAGATCCCCTTAGAATGACACCAGAAGCTTAGCCAATTGCTGAAGTCAATAATTTTGTCCTTGTACTGCAGTATCATTTGGGGCAATGGCAGAATGCTACTCAGGGCTAAGGTCATACCTGCCTGGGCTACAAGATTGGAGAGCTCTTCCATGTCTCTTTTCATGTAGTCAGGGAGGTACGTCTCAGGTCATTCACACCAACATGGACAATGACAGAGACATATTTGTACTTGTTGTGCAATGACCTGAGTGCGTGGGTTATGTGGTGGATCCTGGCACCCAACAGGCAGCTGACAGTAACCTTCTCCTTGTTTAGTCTGGTGAGTGAGACATCAATGTACCTGACTATAGAGTCACCTATGACTAGTGTGTTGGGTACGTTGCTTAGCATTATTGGCTGTGGTTGAGTGGCACACTGAGTCTGTGGGCTATGTGTCATTTGGGTTGTGTTGGGGGATGGAGGTTGCTTGTGTTTCTGCTTTGGAGGTCTCTGTTGCTTAGCCAGATTATTATTGAAGTCCTCTGCAAATGTTTTTGTGTTACTATGTGTGGGTTTTGGTGGTGTAGATTTAGTGAGATTATGTGATGAGTGTGGTGCAGATGTTTACCTTCTCCTCATGACTGTCAAATTCAGTCTTGGTTGGAGAGAGCTTTACCTCCAGTTTGGCTAGATAAGTGCATCTCTCACAGGTTGTAGTGTTGGGTGGTAGGAGGAGAGGGTTGTCTGTGTACATGAGTCACTTTCTACATTGCCTCAAGATGCCCAGATTCATCAGATAGACAGGAGAGAACACTGGTAGCTGACCCTTGGACATGCCTGAATAAAAAAACTATTTCCTCTAGATAAGTGAGGAAAGTGAGTACAAGAGCTGTTTTTCTCTAAGCAAGTGAGAAAAGTAAGTACCAAAACTGTTTTCCTCTAGGTAATGAGGAAGGTTGAGTGCTATAGTAATTAGTAGCTTATTTAGTGCTTACAAGTTCTGAACAAGTGCTGAGCATGAATAAGCAAATTTAAGTGCTAAGACTAAGAATCTGTATCTGCACTAGACGAGTTACAGGACAGAAGCAAGTGCAAATGCAGGCTTTCACATCAGAATGTTGAGAGAGATGGAAGACCGCCCAAACGGCCAATAACTACAATTTCTGGGCCAGAACCACTCCTTATGTGGTAGACAGGTTACCTAGTGCTTACCACTCCCACTGATAAGCTAGAAGTCTTTCCTCCAACACAGAAAGGCTTGAGGGCTGAGAAGCTTACATACAGTCCTGGATACAGCAAATCTGTATCTGGAACACTAGTTACAGGAAAGGTAGGAAACAGGCTTACAGTTTTTTTTTTTTTTTTTTTACAGAAAAGTAGCAAAAACAGTAGTAAAAACAATTCACATGCAGTGCAAGCTAGCACACTTGAGTATGTAGCAATATTAGACCAAACTCAGTTTAAAAAATGCAATTAAATTGAAAAGAACTAAAAGCAAGTGCAGAAAGAGTTTATTAGGTAGAATGTGGTAAAGAGATGAGACTGGGGGAGTGTCCCAGATCAAATCTACAGTGGGGCGGGCAACTGCAAAAGCAACCAAATTTAAACTACAAACCAAAAATAGGTTGGGTGAGACAAAACAGTTTCAACAGATCTAAGCAACAACTAACAGTACAAACTCTATAACCAAAAAATATATATTCAGCTCTGTATATTTGCAGATCAGTCTCTCAGAACAGGGAGACAACAGTTTCAACAGAGATCTAAGCAACAATTAAACTCTATAACCAAAAATATATACTCAGCTCTGTATATTTGCAGATAGTCTGGAAGGCAATCTCTCAGAACACAAGTTCCAGCAATTAAATGCAGGCTGTTACTAACAGGTCAAATTTTATGCAAGTGATCCTTGAGTTAGATAACACACAAGCTGTAAAAACAGTTATACCAACTGAAGACATGGCAGAAAATAGGGGTGGGGTGGGGAAAACAGTTTCAACAGAGATCTAAGCAACATCTAACAATACAAACTCTAAAACCAAAAAATATACTCAGCTCTGTATATTTGCAGATCAGTCTCTCAGAACAGGGAGACAACAGTTTCAACAGAGATCTAAGCAACAATTAACAAACTCTATAACCAAAAAATATATACTCAGCTCTGTACCCTTCTATACTTCGATACTAAATGGTCTTCTCCAGTCTCCCATCCTTACTATTATCCTCATTTATACACCAGTTCCATTTCCGTCCATCCATCTAGTCTCATATAGTCATTACAGGTAAACCCTTAGATGCTTTGCTATCCTGTTTGTCCAGCAACCATGCATTCCACTTGTCTCACCCACTCCACAGCCTTTCTTCTCTAACTCCCACATACTTACTGTGATCTCCACAAATCACACTGCACTGATTTTTACTGACACCTCTCAACCACCACCCAAAACCTTTTTGCAGTTTCTCCTTTAACCCATTCCATCAGTTGCAAAGCAGTTCTTCACGTTCTGCCCTGCTGCTTCCTTACCCTCACAACTTTAGATACTTTTTCTAGACCGTTTTACTTCTCTGCCATGTACCTCTGACCAAATCTCCTGAACATTTCTCCACAGTTCTCTTACTTCCACACAGTCCAAGCGCTTATAAAGCTGTGAATCTCCATCGACTTCCATCCTCACCATCCCTGACTGCATCAGGTATAAAATGGCATCTATGTCCTAAGTGCATATACATGTTGCTCATTGCACACAACCCTTACTTTCCCATATACAAACCACTATATTCCAAGTGGTTCTACATACCACCTATGTTTTAAGTGCACATACAGAACCCCTACTGCACCCACTACAACCTTCTCCCCATTCCTTCAAGTATAATATACCACCTACTTGATAAGTCAATATATACTTTACACACAGCCTCAGTTGCTTTCTTTTCCCTTCACTCAGTCAGCAACAATTTGTGACCTATTCTCTGCATAAACATTTTAGAGACATCTCCCTTACCATCTTCTCCCACATTGTGTCAGGTACAATGTCGATGTACAACCCATGTGTTAAGTGTATATACACACCCCACACTGCACCAACCCCTCACCTTCCCACACATTACATCAGGTATAATGTTGATGCACCGCCTATGTGTTAAGTGTATATACACACCTCACACTGCACCAACCCCTCACCTTCCCTCACATTACATCAGGAATAATGCTGATGTACCACCTATGTGTTATGTGCATATACATGCCCCACACTGCACCAATCCCTCACTTTACCCCTCAGTCTGTCAGGTATAATGTTTATATACCACCTATGTGTTACATGCATATACACTCCCCACACTGCACTAACCCCTCACCCTCCCCCACGTTACATCAGGTATAATGTTAATGTACTACTTATGTGTCAAGTGCATACACACACCCATACTGTACAAAACCATAACTTTCCCCCACATTACATCTGGTATAATGTACCACCTATATGCTAATTGCATATATATACCCCACACTGCACCAACCCCTCACATTCCCCCCTCAGTCTGTCAGTTATAATGTTGATGTACCTCCTATGTGTTATATGCATACACACGCCCCACACTGCACCAACCCCTCATGCTCCCCCTCAGTTTGTCAGGTATAATGTAAAACATATCTGCTAATTACATATATGCATCTCATACTGACCCTAGCCTCACCTTTCTCCTTGTTCTACAAGGTAAAATATATTCTGATCTTTGCAAATCTACTAGACCTTTCTATTTCTCTGCCAAATACCTCTGACCAAATCTACTCACCATTTCTCCATATTTCTCTTACATTCACTCAGAGCAGGTAAATGCATATGCCAAGCCTGTCCCCTCATCTTCCTTCTTATGCTGCTAGGTTTAACATGCCACCTATTGGCTGAACCCCCCACCTTCCTACGTGCATCTGCACCAATCACAGGTCTTGCTGCATTTCCACTAGCTCCTGTCAGAACTCTTCTCCCTAGTACTTTTCCTCTTACCCAATCCAGTAATTTGCCATGGGAAAAGCCCCACCCTGTGGGAAGTTGGCATAATGGTTAAGGTGTTTACCTTACAAACGTAAGGTACAGGGTTTGATTCTCACATGGGGTAACTGGCTAGGCTGAAAATGGCCCACAAGGGCAGTTAGTCTAGTACTAATCTATGAATCTATGAATATCTCTTCTGCGCTCATTTGCATTTGTCTATGCCTTCTTTTCTTTGTTATTTATATTAACTGACCTTTTCAACAAGATCCTTCCTTCCATCTGCTCCTGTCCCATCTTCCATGCCATTCCTACCAAATCATTCATACAGCAGGGAATTCCTCTTAGACACCCCAGCCCAAGGGCAACCTCCTTCAAAAATCATCAACAGCACTATCCTGCCCTTGTTACATAAAATCCTAAAGTCCCCCATTGCCATCCTGACTGCACTGGCAGCACCTGCAGGAATGCAATTGTACTGCCACAGTATGGTGCAGACCTCTTAGTTAGGAGGTTGAAAAGGAATTAATGTGTGCATGCACCTCCCACAGCTGCTGTGTATACAGAGAGGGGGATGGATGGGACAGTCTGCAGGATCTTCATACTGCTTTGCTTCCTAATGCCCAACCCTCACCTCCACCTGATAATGAATGAATGGATGGATGGGGGGCAGTCACCTTGATGGAGGCATAAATGAGTCAGTTGAATATAGGAAGGGGAGTCATTGGGCTGATCCTTGGGTCCCCAAAATAAGCACTTACTATGGCCCAGATGACCTCAGATTGATTAGTGACTCAGGCATCCTACTGGAACTGGTATGGAGAGGAAAGACAAGTGATGATGGTTATACCTGTTTTTCTCTCCATGAAGGTAAGGGTATGGAATATGCTGGAAACATGTGGCCAGAGACAGAAGCATAGGTGGAAACAGTAGAGCTCTGCTCAGGCTGGTACACTGCAAGTTTGGGCAAGGTAGATGAGAAACATGTAACTACCTAGGCAGGGATGTAACAGGGCTATTGCATACCCCCTGCGCTATGCCGCATGTCAGAGATAGTTTAGGGCTATCAAAAAGCCTTACACAAGCAGCAGTATAACATTATATGTGACTGGGCTCCTCTACAACTTCTGCAGAGTTGTTTTCCAGACCAGAACTCTGCAGCCAACTTATTACTGCAGCCCCTTAGTATGAACATGTCATTCCTGTGATATGGTGTTTACATTATCTTCCAGTGGCATTGAATATTACCTTCCAAATATGGTCATTAAATTCCTGCACCTTGCATGACCTGGGTGGTGACTATTAACTACCCTGCCATTAACTGGGAAAGCTACTCATGTACCAACACCTTTGCCCAACGGTTCTTGGAATTCATAAATTCCAACGCCCTGGATCAACTAATCCATAGTCCCACCAGGGGCTCCAATATCCTAGACCTGGTCATTACCAACATGGGAAATTGATGCTCCACACCTATGGTCACCCCCTCATTAGTCACATCTGACCATAAGCTAATCACCCTTAACATCCACATCCCACCACCACCCCCAGTAAGGAAACCTCCATAAAAAACTTCTCCAAAGCCAACTTCATGCTACTCAAGTCAGAAGTGACAAACTTCATGATACCCATGCAGACAGGAGCTGAAATTTCAACTGCTGAATCCTACACTAAGGCACTGTATGAGCACATCCACTCATGCATAAATCGTGCCATCCCAAATAGAACCGAGATGCTCTCATCCAAAAAAAAGAAGCCAACCTGGTGGTCCCCTGCCATAAACAAACTTTACAACAAAAGGAAGAAACTGTTGCAGAAAAGAGGAAAATACCAGGATGCAAAAAACTTCCTTACCAGCCTCAGTAAGAAACTGAGACCTCTCATAAAATCCTCCAAAGCTAGTTACGAAAATAAAATTGCCAAAGATTCCAAAGACAACAACAAGGCATTCTATAACTATGTCAAGAATCTAAATGGCAATGCTCAGATCTGCTCTGAGCTAATGCCAACTTCACCCCCCTCTCACCCCCTAAATGGCCCATCTCAATACCGGAAGATTGCCAAATTCCGGTAATAACTGCCACACAGGTAAAAAACACACTCTCCAAAGCTAAGAATACAGCATCCATGGGACCAGATGACATCCCAGGCTGTGTACTACATGAACTACAATATGAACTGGCACCTCACCTAAGTGTCATGTTTAATCATAGTCTCACCTCAGGTTTCGTGCCCACTGAGTGGTGCACAGCTGCAGTTATCCCACTCCACAAAGGGGGATCCACCTTGGATCCCAGAAACTACCGTCCCATCAGTCTGACAAGCCTTATCTGCAAGGCCATGGAGTGTATTATCATGGAACTTATAAACAAAGACATTGGCAACCTTCAAACACTGAACCCCACCCAGTTTGGGTTCGTGAAGGGCCGATCTTGTCTCCTGAACTTGATTGACTTCTTCAAATCAGTCTCTAGAGCCATGGACAAGGATAAGGTGGTCCACACAGCCTATCTAGACCTTGCCAAGGCCTTTGACACCATCCCCCACTCTGGAATCAAAGATAAACTTACTAAGCTGGGCATTAATCCCTACGTCACCCAATGAGTTGCTAACTGGCTTACTGATAGAACCCACACTGTAAAAGTAGCCAACTCCAAATCCAGCTCCAGACAAGTGACAAATGGAGTACCTCAGGGTTCAGTCCTGGGACCGCTCTTGTTTGGCATCTACTTCTCTGAAGTACAGGCCAACACTAAGGGACTCTGGATAACAAAGTTTGCAGATGACTGCAAACTGGGAGCCATTATTGAATCCCCAAATGATGTGGATACTCTACAAAAGGGCCTTACAGAAACAGATGCTTGGTGCCAGAGCCATGGGCTCAAGCTCAATGCCAAGAAATGTATAGTTATCCCCTTTGGGAAAAACATGTATCTGTGAATTACCATATAGGTGGCAGTACACTAAACACTGAAAGTTTGATAAGAGACTTAGGGACACAGGGGGACAGTGGTCTCACCTTTGATAACCACATTGCCACAACAGTCAGGAAATCCTTCTATGTGGCACACCTCATCACTAAGGGCTTTTCATCCAGAAAAAGGAGGTCATTGTCCCACTGTACTCATCCCTCATTAGACCCATTATAGAATACAATGCCCCATTTGGTATGTACCTCTCAAGACATCTGCAACAACTGGAAAGGCCACAGAAATACCTCACTAAAAGAATCACAGGCCTAAAGCAGATGCCCTACGCTGACCACCTTAAAAAACTCCAGCTATACTCTGTCGCATATCGTCTACTCAGAGGCGATCTTTGTTTAACATACAAGGCCATGTCAAACCCAGAGCTGTTGGACATGCTACACTTAAAGAAATCCCAATCCCTCAGAGCCACACGCTCCAGGGATCTAAACCTTGTCATCACAATAAACAAAACATGCTGGAGGGATAGGTTCCTGACCCAGAGACTCCCCAGACTCTGGAACAGATTGCCCATACATGTCAAGCAGAGTGCCTCTTTGGTCCTCTTCAAAAGGAACCTTGACGATTGGATGGGAGAAAGGAAATTCACTCCAGGGATCACGTCAGTCGCCCTGCTAGACAGGGGTCCAGGGAAGTAAATAGTGTGGGAAGAAATAGCCAGGGAATTGTTATGGCTAGGCTTGTATAGGCCCTAGAGCTGAAAGCCTAGTACCAACCAACCTATGATCCTATGAAATTAGAGAATTTGTTAGCAATTACCAGAATGTATCACCAAGTGTTTCAGATTTATAGGCCTCTACATATAATGCATATAGAGCCACATGCTGGAGGAAGCCTTGTGACCCATCATGTGTGTGCACGTTTGATGGACAACTGTCCCTTTCTTCTGCACCATGTGGTGAAAAAGCTCAATGAAGAATACCCATCTTACCTCCAAGCTATCTCCAGGGTCACCATTTGTCAGCCTGTGCAGATTTCTAGGACCTGTCCTTTCTCCTTTAGACCAGTTTAGGATGTTGAATACAAACATAAGGTCCATCCAGAGCAAGCAAGGCTAGAATCATCTTCAACTTTCTGCATGATGCTGACCCTGCATTTATAATAAGAGATATGTCTTGGCAACCATTTTGTCCTTTATCATGTCACTGCCATTACTCTTTGTGCCCCTAGGAAGGACAAGACAGTAGGTAGCACAAAGGAATGGACATCTGTTTGTTTCACATGTAATCCCAGTTTACCGGGGAAATACCAGCACTTTTGAATAAGACCTGGCTGTATTTTATTTATTTACCTATTGTATTTGTTGACTGATCCCAGGACCCAGTTCAGCCCTGACCAAGGTGCTGGAGCACAGCAAATTACACAGTTAATATTATTTGCAGAACAAAGTACAGTATTTAACTAGTTACAGTATACAACATTACATAGCAGTTTACAAAGTTCAGCATTTCAGTACTGCAAGTTACACAAAATTGTTATTTATGTCGAAACACAATGTTTGGCTTGCAGATGTTGTACAATACTGCTTTGTCTTACATGTAAGCACACAATGCCATTCTAGGAACAGAGAACTAAGATTAAAAGGGAAATGACAGTGGAAGGAGAACGGCAGCCTGGATTAAAAGAAAAAGAGCAGTGGAAAAGCTTGCGATTTAGTATGGTTTTGTGTACTTATTTGCATAATTTAATTTTGTATTAGGATTGTGCCCAACTGAACAAGTTGTTGCACTGCATTTTGCGGAAGTGGAAGTATATGTAAGGCATGGCCTTTGGCTAATAAACATGAGCATTTGTAAAGGTCATTTAGGTGCTTGTAAAGTTTTATTTGGTATGATTTATAATCTGCAAGTGGTCTAATTTCCTGAGGATGTGTGTTCCGGGTGGCAGGAATAAGTTTGCTTAAGCTCCTTTCAGTAATGTCAGGATTAAATGGGGGATTAACTCAAGTTATAGCACTGTTTCTCTGGCTTCGTAGGGAGTACTGAGAGATCTTCACTTGTAGTTTAGCTCCCAGGTAAAGGCAGTAATATTCCTGCAGGATTTTGATGATTAGACATGACACAAGAAGTATGGAGCTAGCTAGGACAGGGAGGTAGGAAGTTTTCTGTTATGAAATGCAGCTATGCTCCTAGTGAGGAGTTAGATTAATAAATCTACATATGGCATTGATAGTGGTCTGGATGTCATGGGTGTTTTGGTTAGAGTGCATTGTACATATGGGGAAGGCCATAGTGTTGTCTTGGAATGAGTGTACATATGGGGAACGCCATAGTCCTGTTTTGGAATGAGTACATTTTTGTATGTATGAGAAAGCCATAGTCCTGTCTTGGAATGAGTATATTTTTGTTTGTATGAGAAAGCCATAATCTTGTCTTGGAATGAGTGTACATATGAGAAGGCCATAGTCCTGTCTTGGAATGTGTACATTTTTGTACTTATGAGAAGGCCATAGTCCTGTTTTGGAATGAGTACATTTTTGTATGTATGAGAACGCCATAGTCCTGTCTTGGAATGTGCACATTTTTGTACTTATGAGAAGGCCATAGTCCTGTCTTGGAATGTGTACATTTTTGTACTTATGAGAAGGCCATAGTCCTGTCTTGGAATGTGTACATTTTTGTACTTATGAGAAGGCCATAGTCCTGTCTTGGAATGTGTACATTTTTGTACTTATGAGAAGGCCATAGTCCTGTCTTGGAATGTTTACATTTTTGTACTTATGAGAAGGCCATAGTCATGTCTTGGAATGTGTACATTTTTGTATGTATGAGAAAGCCATAGTCCTGTCTTGGAATGTGCACATTTTTGTACTTATGAGAAGGCCATAGTCCTGTCTTGGAATGTGTACATTTTTGTACTCATGAGAAGGCCATAGTCCTGTCTTGGAATGTGTACATTTTTGTATGTATGAGAAAGCCATAGTCCTGTCTTGGAATGAGTATATTTTTGTATGTATGAGAAAGCCATAATCTTGTCTTGGAATGAGTACATATGAGAAGGCCATAGTCCTGTCTTGGAATGTGTACATTTTTGTACTTATGAGAAGGCCATAGTCCTGTTTTGGAATGAGTACATTTTTGTATGTATGAGAACGCCATAGTCCAGTCTTGGAATGTGCACATTTTTGTACTTATGAGAAGGCCATAGTCCTGTCTTGGAATGTGTACATTTTTGTACTTATGAGAAGGCCATAGTCCTGTCTTGGAATGTGTACATTTTTGTACTTATGAGAAGGCCATAGTCCTGTCTTGGAATGTGTACATTTTTGTACTTATGAGAAGGCCATAGTCCTGTCTTGGAATGTTTACATTTTTGTACTTATGAGAAGGCCATAGTCATGTCTTGGAATGTGTACATTTTTGTATGTATGAGAAAGCCATAGTCCTGTCTTGGAATGTGCACATTTTTGTACTTATGAGAAGGCCATAGTCCTGTCTTGGAATGTGTACATTTTTGTACTCATGAGAAGGCCATAGTCCTGTCTTGGAATGTGTACATTTTTGTATGTATGAGAAAGCCATAGTCCTGTCTTGGAATGTGTACATTTTTGTACTTATGAGAAGGCCATAGTCCTGTCTTGGAATGTGTACATTTTTGTACTTATGAGAAGGCCATAGTCCTGTCTTGGAATGTGTACATTTTTGTATGTATGAGAAAGCCATAGTCCTGTCTTGGAATGTGTACATTTTTGTACTTATGAGAAGGCCATAGTCCTGTCTTGGAATGTGTACATTTTTGTACTCATGAGAAGGCCATAGTCCTGTCTTTGAATGTGTACATTTTTGTATGTATGAGAAAGCCATAGTCCTGTCTTGGAATGTGTACATTTTTGTACTTATGAGAAGGCCATAGTCCTGTCTTGGAATGTGTACATTTTTGTACTTATGAGAAGGCCATAGTCCTGTCTTGGAATGTGTACATTTTTGTATGTATGAGAAAGCCATAGTCCTGTCTTGGAATGTGTACATTTTTGTATGTATGAGAAGGCCATAGTCCTGTCTTGGAATGTGTACATTTTTGTACTTATGAGAAGGCCATAGTCCTGTCTTGGAATGTGTACATTTTTGTACTTATGAGAAGGCCATAGTCCTGTCTTGGAATGTGTACATTTTTGTACTTATGAGAAAGCCATAGTCCTGTCTTGGAATGTGTACATTTTTGTACTTATGAGAAAGCCATAGTCCTGTCTTGGAATGTGTACATTTTTGTACTTATGAGAAGGCCATAGTCCTGTCTTGGAATGATGACAGTTTTGCTGCTCCTGTTCTGGCTTCAGTGGTGAGATGGTTAGAGATAAAGTAGTTAACTATAAATTGTGTGACAACTTTCTTATCCATGCCTTTGGTATGCATTATGAGAGAGAGAGGACGGGATGTAATGCAGACATAAAATATTTATAATCTTGTACTGATTTCCAGATGATGTTACAGGGGGAAACTATTTTTAGATCAATTAAGTATGTGAGTTTCTTTTCTCATGTGAAAGTCATGATGAGAGTTCTGTTGTCATCATTTCTTGGAAGGCTTTCTGTCAGTGTACTGACAGAATGGTAAATTCTTTTTTTACTGATTTTTGGACCTCACAGGTATTGAGTCTAGTTTTGTGAAATATGGTATGGACGGCACAGTGGTGCACAGGTAGCGTTGTTGCCTCACAGTAAGAGGGTCTCCAGTTCGATGCTTGGGTGCCTTCTGTGCAGAGTCTGCATGTCCTCCCTGTGTTCGTGTGGGTTTCCTGTGGGCGCTCTGGTTTCCACCAACTTTCAAAGATATACTTCTGGAGCATTTATCCCCTGGCCTCCACTGAAAATTGGCTTTGTTCCAAGTCAGACTTTCCCAGTTAACAAATGTTAAATAAATGATATGTTCTCATACCTCCCAACCGTCCCGAATTACTTGGTTTTTACCAAGTTTTGGGGTCCAAATGAAGGGGTGCCACAATTCCCGAGTGGCACCCCTTCATTTCCGATTTCTTTACATTTGTTTTTTTTTTATTTTTACTTTTTATTTTTTTAATTTTCGCGCCGGAGCTGACATCATCACGTGGGCGATGACATCAGCGCCGTCAGCACTACCAGCCAGTAGGAATTGAGCTCAAGGAGCTCACGTCATCATTTCTGGCTGCCAAGAATTTGAAAAGCCGTTTCAGAAATGGAGGGACTTTGCTTTTTGAAAAGTTGGTTTTGCTGCAACAGAGGTATTCTGTCAAGAGAGGGACTTGTTGTTGGCTTTGCTTCTGAGAGAGGGACTTGTTGTTGGCTTTGCTGCCGTGAAACAGAGGGACTTGTTTTGCTGCCAAGAGAATGCTGGCTCTGCCGTTTTCACTGCTGGAAAGTAGGTAACGTTGCTGGGACTTTGCCGAGAGAGAGAATGCTGGCTTTGCTACTGCTTTCATTGCTGGGACTTTGCCGTTTTTCACTGCTGGGAAGTAGGAACAGTACAGTGTGCATGTGTGTGTGTGTGTGCGTGTGTGTGTGTGTGTGTGTGTGTGTGTGTGTGTGTGTGTGTGTGTGTGTGTGTGTGTGTGTCTGAAAAGTACAGATCTAACTTTGTGAGATTTAGCGTTCTGCATTTAAGCTTGCTAACTCTGTTTCTGTATCTGTGTTTTTACTGTTGATAGTACAGATGTGTATTTCCTGCAAGTGGATGCTAACCATACTCCAGCAATATGAGAATGGAAGGAAAAAGTAGACATTGAAATAAAAGGTCTTCTTAACTAGCAAAAGTTGGAGATGTTATGTTAAAAGCAAGGCTGGGTTAGGCGAATGTTTGAGTGTATGTCAGTATACTTGACAAAATATGTTGATTATTATGTAGATAATTTATGTAGTGACGTTTAATGCTATGTAACTGATGTACATTTTTAGCCTGATAACTACCGCAGTAGTATGAGAACAAGTATTTACTGAAATAAATACCAGTGTCTGGGAACGGAGGGACGTGTGTACACAATTGTTGTCGAGTAATGTTTAAATAATAATGTACAGTAAATTAATGACATGATCACACGCATTTGCATATTTATTAGTTAATTCCTGCACTGCTAAAGTAATTTCAAACCATCTATAAAAAAGAAAAATGAAAAATGCAAAACATAAAAGACAAAAGAAAGGACTCAGTGCTATGAATAATCTGAGTATAGTTCAGTTCTAACATCTTCATATGTATTGATATCAAAAGATTTAACTGTGTTCTCCAGCTCATCTAACCTGAAGTCCTTACTATACCCCTTAGCCAAGGTGGAAAAGCACACGGGACTAAGCACTGTGGCTATAGCCAGTAAGTAATAATGCCTTTCAATATCGCTTAACACATTTGACACTCAAAGACATATCCAGCAGCCTGCAGGATATCATTATTCTTCAAGGTAACATTGATTTGGTCAGTTCTGTTCTCTGTGGGATAAAACAAAACAAACCACGTAGCACAGCTGAAGAAATTCCAGAAGTTCCTTGCAGAACAGCTTGGCTGGCAAATATAAACTATTCATGCAGACATTAGGAACTGAGATTAGTTGTTGTGTACTACAGGCTCTAGAACAGAATTTGTGTTTAATGTCTGCACTGAAACTTATTTTTTCTTGACAACTTCTGCTGTGTGTGTGTGTGTGTGTGTGTGTGTGTGTGTGTGTGTGAGAAAATGCCCCAAATGTAATGCACCTGGTGGCTAGAGGTATTTAGGCTCAAACCCAAGTCCCTAGCCACCGCCATTTCTCAGCTTTGCTCAGATATTTTTTGTGCTAAGTGATGAGAGCTATGGTGACAACAGAATTTGTTTTCCCCCATTATTGGCTTTGTTGTTTGTCCAGGTTTTATGGTGAGTGAGAAGTCAGTTGTATTCACTATTCCCCCATTATTGGCTTTGTTGTTTGTCCAGGTTTTTTTGTGCTAAGAGGTTGAGAGCTATGGTGAGAAGTGAGAACTGAATTCACTAAATGATAGCCATTAAGTTTCACTCTTCCTATTGTTTAACCTGCTGATTTAGCACAGTGGTATGTTGCACTGACTATAGTGTTCTGGGTTCAAGACTTGCCAGTAATATGCATGGTGGTAACACAACATTTTATTCTAGCAACTTTCCAGAATTATACAAGTAATGTTTAAAATGTGCCCCTGGTCTTTGACCCCCCCCCCCCTCCAAAGAAAAACCTGAAATTGAAAAGTGCGAGAAGTTGTGCAAGATGCCTGTGGCTTACACTACCGTCATTGTGTTTATAGTTTGGGTGTGGAGGTAGACTTTTATGATGGAAATGTTCTGAACTGGGCAGTTTTGTAATTGTTGGTTCATGCATTTTCTTTCATTGCCTACAGTACAGCCTACTGGAAAAATGTTCATTTAAACACTAAATTTAAAATGTGCTCTGTCTAACAAGTGTGCTGTATTATACAAGGAATGTAACTTAATAAAGTCAGGAAGGTGTATCAAAGAAAAGGTAATCTTTATCCACCACTGGCTAGATGCATTTTCTTTGGAGGTGGTGCAGGTTTCAATGCTGATTCAATGAATGAGTTTCAAGGGCAGAGAAGTTTTAATGCCAAGTCTATTTTCATTGTGAGACAGTATTGCTTTATCAGATGTCTGTTAGTGTTTGTGCATTAATATGCTGCAAAATGTAAAAAAAAATCCAAATAATCATTGTAGAAGTAAAGCAGTATGCACACATTAGTGTTTATGGTAAATTGGGTGAAATAGCCAGGTAATGGACCATTAGAATGACTGCAGGAGAACTCTGGTGCCATAGTTTGGTTGTCTGTTCTTCAATTTGTGTTCGGAAGTTGGTATCCCACAGTTCCATTGGAGTGGGTGGGGTTACATAATTATGTATGCAAATTAGATGTTAATCAGCATACAGATTTGTACCTATTTTTCATGGCCCTTGTCCAGATTTTTGATGTTTGCAGGTTGAGAGGTATGTATGTTCTGCATAGTGAGCAATGTCTGATTACAGGATGACTGCACTGATGACATTAATTAATAAAGAGAGTAGCACTGGGGCCACAGGATGAACTTTGGTGGACTCCTGCCACAAAGTAAATAAATAAAAAGTATCCTTCTGGACAAGTAAGATTGCCTCTTCTGCCTTTAAATCTTCAATTCTGTAAATATTTTGAAAACCAGCTTGTTTTCTTATTTCTGATAATGAGTAATGGTAACTGTTCTATTAGAATTCCGTTGTTAACACTTTTTGATGCCTAGGTGAGGTCTATGACAATGGCCCCAGTTACTTGACTACATCCCATTGCAGTGATGATTTTATCTGTAACTCTGTTTACGGTTGTGAGGGTGTTCACCCATCCATGAAGATGTGCTCTGAGTCTGTTATGAGGTTATATTTGTCTAGGAGTTCTTGTGTCTGGTTATGTAGAAGTTTTTCTAAAATGTTTGTGATGGGGAATAGTATAGGGTTGGGACAAAAGTCGGGGGGGGCAGGAGTGGACTCTTGTGGAATGCTAATTATAAAAGAGAACTTAAGAGGGTGTCTTTCATGACGTTATTGTGAAGTTAAAAATATGTGTTAATTGTTTAGCTCTTACCCAATTTCTCAAGACATTTTCTTACCCCCTTGGCAATTAACTCCTAAAAAGAGAAAGAGGCACAAATGGAGTAGTTTTTTGACAGACTGGAATCTGATTCATAGCTGAGTTAGTTGTGGCTTGGAGAAGAATGGGTCTGTAAGGTCCATCCATTGAGTTTTTAAGTTAGAATGTGAGGGGGAATCTAGGTACGATATGTATTTAATTAATTTCCAGAACAGGTTAAGGTTTGAGGCTTTGGCTAATTTTTGTGTCCTTAAGGATGTTGGTCTGGCTTCTTTGATTTCAAGTTTATATATTTTCCGAGTCCTTATATAGAGCGTGAATCTTTGTGCCCTTCCACTGTTTTAAGGAGGTTTCTCTCTCTTTTTCAGTTTCTCTCTCTCATTTATCTTTTGAGGCTAGTAGTTAGCCATGGTGATTATTTCACTGTTACCCTGTTTTTGGTCTCTGGAAAATGCTGTCATGCATACCTCTCAACCTCTTGGCACAAGAAATCTGAACAAAGCCTAAAGTAATAGTGTGACAGAAGCCCAAAAATAGGGCCAGATTTTAAATACTGTTCTTATAAACTTAGAAAGTTGCTAGACTAACAGAATTTGCATTTTCTGAAAGACATGAAGTCAGAAATTCAAAAGTATCTCATTATTTAGTGATCTTAATCCTTAGTGATTTGCCAGAAAATCACAACCTTTATGAGGAACAGAACAAAAATATGAGGAAAATCTGGACATTCTGTGCAAATCTGGACAGTTGAAAGTTCTGCTGTCAGGTACTCCTTAACAATGGAACTATAGTGCTACAAAGCAACACCCGGGTAGGTTATACTATATACAAGAGACCCACCCCTATGGTCTAGTTCTATACTACCTTCTTCATTTTTACTTTCTCCAGTGGTTCATGATTATATAAAGACACAAGTGGGCATATGGGTTCTGTACAACAGAATTGCCTCAACTGGGGTCCAGGTTATGGTTTACATCCATGGATGGTTAGTTTAGAAGAAAGAACTCTAATAGCTGGGCTATTTTGTTTCATCCATTTATGATGATGGAAGTTTTGTTTTGTTAGTAGGTGATTCTGCTTACGAGTTGGTGCTCAGTCAGATTTGGAAAATATTTTAGTAAAGTAGGATGAGGTAATGCGGAGGGAGATTCCAAAACAGAGTATAAACTATGAGGGAGATTCCATAATGGAGTATAATGGGAGGGAGATTCCATAATGGAGTATAATGGGGAGGGAGATTCCAAAACAGAGTATAACCTATGAGGGAGATTCCATAATGGAGTATAATGGGAGGGAGATTCCATAATGGAGTATAAGAAGAGGGAGATTCCATAATGGAGTATAATGGGAGGGAGATTCCAAAACAGAGTATAACCTATGAGGGAGATTCAATAATGGAGTATAATGGGAGGGAGATTCCATAATGGAGTATAAGAAGAGGGAGATTCCATAATGGAGTATAATGGGAGGGAGATTCCAAAACAGAGTATAACCTATGAGGGAGATTCCATAATGGAGTATAATGGGAAGGAGATTCCATAATGGAGTATAATGAGAGGGAGATTCCATAATGGAGTATAATGGGAGGGAGATTCCATAATGGAGTATAATGGGGAAGGAGATTCCAAAACAGAGTATAACCTATGAGGGAGATTCCATAATGGAGGGAGATTCCAAAACAGAGTATAACCTATGAGGGAGATTCCATAATGGAGTATAATGGGGAGGGAGATTCCATAATGGAGTATAATGGGAGGGAGATTCCATAACAAAGTATAACCTATGAGGGAGATTCCATAATGGAGTATAATGGGAGGGAGATGCCATAACAAAGTATAACCTATGAGGGAGATTCTATAATGGAGTATAATGGGAGGGAGATTCCATAATGGAGTATAATGGGAGGGAGATTCCATAACAAAGTATAACCTATGAGGGAGATTCCATAATGGAGTATAATGGGAGGGAGATTCCATAATGGAGTATAATGGAAAGGATGATTCCATAACAAAGTATAACCTGTGTAGTAGTAGGTTTTGTTAGAGAATGGCTGATAGAAAGTTGATAGCAGAAGTGGTCAGTTGCTAGTAGGGTACTCATTTGAACCAATAACAAACTTCGGGTTTGTCCTCATTAACCTCCTGCCCAGCTGGATGAGAACATTCTTACAAGATTTTACCAACTTTCTCACTGAACCTTTGTTATGTGACTGAAATGCATAGTTCTTGATGACATTAAAAATGGCATGATGATGAACTGGTGATTATTACTAAAGAATTTCTCTGTGCTACGAAGGGATTTGTGTTTGTTCAGGGCATAACCTTAGCAAGCTACTGTTGACTGCATATGCTTGATATTCCTTCAGGATGTGAGGACCTTAGATTTAGACATGGAACTACTATAAACATCCCACCCCATCCTGGTCCACTTTGCTTTAACACTCCCCCACACTTGTTTTTCTAATCATGGGATCTTGAGGTGTTTCATAATGATTCTACAGTTAATACCTTATTTGTTCTCTTTGTCATTTCTGCACCATCTCTCAGAGACTGTATGAATGACGAATCTCTTGGACAGGGGCAATAGGTGCTTATTTTAGTGTCTGTTTGAACCAGACACCCTTAGGAACATGGGTTGAACACGGCTAGGCTTGTAAGGGCCCTGGAGCTGTTAGCCTAGTAATCTCCTATGATCCTATGAGACCAGTGCTAATACTGCAGATGGCTTGTTCTTCTTCTGTAAGTCATTGACCTTTACCCCAGGCTTATTGTACATTTCTTTCCACAAAAAGCACATAAGCAATGTGTTGATTTTGAGCCCTGCTTTCTACACTCGGAGGAACAAAAGTCAAAACGTCATGGAAGATATGCAGTTATTTGGACTAACATGCCTGAACAGGGTGAACACTACAATCTACTAGACTGAGATTTCACATCTCTTCTACAACATCAACAAAATAGTTTGGAGGGACAGGTATATCTTGCAGAGGATACCACTGCTCTGGAACAGACTCCCCATCTGTGTAAAACAAAGCTCGTTCTTGTCGATATTCAAGTGCAACTTGGATCTATGGATGGGAATCAGAAAATTAACCTCAGAACTGCCCCCTGTACTTCTAATGGACAGAGGACACACCTAAATCCTTTACCCCATGCCTGTGTTCCCTCAAATTACTTATGTATTATCCCAGTTACTCTTATTTGGGGTAATGTAAAATTAATGAGCATGGAATGGGTAAGCCAGTTTAACACTGAATGGAACAGGATAATTCAAGCATTTATTTATTTTCTTTCTTTCTTTATTTATTTATTTATTTGCAATTTGTTTTCCAGGATAGTCCATTGGGCTACAAGGAGCCTGTTTTCAATGGAGTCCTGGGGAGAAAAGCTCCAGAGAAATACAAATACATAGTACAGAAAGAGCACAAATCCATAATATACATTTCAATTAAATGTTAAATACATATTTCGGATAGTACAAATCCATATCACACAATTCAAATAAATGTTACATAATGCAGAAATGAAAAAAGAGATTTTCATTAGCAAAATTACATCAGGTTATTTCAATAAGTATTAATGTGTTTTTTTGTTTGTTTTTTTTTTTTTTTTAAGGCAATTACAATGAGATAATTTTTTAATTGTTAGTTGAATACATCCCAAAGGATGTAGAACTTTAGGAGGCAGTGACAGGCAACAAATAAGTGTGGAAACTTAGGAAGAAAGTGTGGTCAGAATTAGGTTGGATGACAGCAAGAGCATTTTCATTGTGAAGTAAGGTGTGAGTGCAGTGAGGTTTTAAACAAGGACAGACTGCTGGTGGTGCTGATGGGAGAAGGGAGAGAGTTCCAGAGGCATGCAAGAGAGAAGGACATCAACTGATTCCCAGCAGGACATGTTGGTTTATGCAATTTAATTAGGTTTTGGGAACTGGATCTTAGAAGTCTACCTGGCTTATGCATTTCATAGGTATTTGCTGGAGAGGGGCAGCGAGATGGGTTATGAATGAGTTTGTGTGCTTGGATGAGCTGGGTATATGTGAGGAAGCTTGGTAATTCTAGTCAACTTAGTTGGTGAAGGGAAATACAGTGGTGGGAAGAGGTTTTATGACCTGCTGAAAATGTGGATATTTTATTTTAACAAGATGAGAATTTTGTTTTGAGGGAAGATTGTAGACTGGTTAGGATAGATGCACCATATAAAAGGCATGGGATGAGGTATGTATTAGCTAATGTAATCCTGGTGGTGGGAGAGATAAAGCGACTGTGGCGGTAAAGCATACCTAATTTTTTATGTTTTTGTTTTTTTTATATTTGCTTGTAGATGCTTCTCAAATTTTAGTTGATCATCAATGATAATTCCTAGTAATTTTGTGTCAGAGACTAGTTCTAGATGGGTATTATTTTTGGTAGTAATTATGAAGGATTGTTTGTCTAAGGAAGAGGTTTTGGATGCATTGAATAGCATAAATTTTGTTTTGGTTGCATTAAGGGCTGGATGGTTGTCTAGCATCCACTGTTCAGTGGAAGAGAAGGCAGCTTGTGTTAGATTAAAAGTTGTGCTGGAAGGGGAGGAACCAATTATAGTAGAATCATTGGCATATTGGATGAGACTGAAGTTAGGAATGGCTTGGAAGAAATCATTTATGAATATGTTGAATAGTAGGGGGCCTAGAATGGAACCTTGGGGGACACCTGTGGATGTATTAAGGAAGGGTGAGGTAGCTTTTTTCCATTTAACTACATGTTGCCTGTTTGTGAGATAACTTGAGAACCACTGCACAGAGGAAGGGGATATGTTAAGTTTAGAGAGTTTGGTAAGAAGCAGGTTGTGGGAAATGGTGTCAAATGCCTTAGACAGGTCAAGGAAAAGAGTGGATACAAAGTGGCCAGAGTCGCCCGGGCTTTGTTGATTGTTTCTAGGAAGGAGAGAAGGGCAGTGGAGGTACTATGACCTGGTCTAAAGTCATGTTGTGTGGGGGTAAGAAGCTGATTATTGATGAGGTAGTGTAAGAGTTGTTGGTGTACACACTTTTCAAGTAGCTTAGAAATAGGAGATAGGATGGAGATAGGGCAAAAGTTTGGGATGTTATTATTATTGCCATCTTTATGGAGAGAAATAATAAAGACATTCTTCCAGAGCTGGAGGACCTGGCTTTCTGAGATAGACCGATTAATTAATATGCTGATAGGGAGAGCAATGGCTTCTGCGGCTACTTTTAGGAATTTTAGAAGAAGTTTTTTTATGGTGGATATAGAGATGGGATTGATAGAGAAAGGTGGAGGTTAGGGGCAAGGGATGCTACTGGAGGAAGAGATGGGTGCACGCTGAGGAGGGGTTGTAGAGGTGGAGGTGTAGGACAATGTTAGCTTGCTAATGGACACTATGAAGAAAGAGTTAAATTGGGTGGCTAAATCCATGTCAGAGGCATCTGGGTTGGAGCAAGGGTTTTCTTTTTTTCCTGGGATGAAGAGAGGTGAGATTCCTTTCCAAAATTGTTTGCAATTGGTGGTGTGCTTGGTTTGGAGTTTTGGAGAGTGGAGAAATAGGCTTTGCGGTCTTAGGTAATACATTTTTTTACTTTATTTTGTGGTGTTTTATATTTGTTTAGGGTAATAATGGTTTTATTTTTATGGTAATGTGTCCAGGCTTTGTCACAGATTTGCATAGCAGCTAAGGTGTTTTTGGTTAACCAGGGTACAGGGTTACTTTTTATACATTTTGTTTTTAGAGGGGCAAAGGAGTTTAGCAGGTTTGTGAAAGTAGATTTAAAGTAGGAGAGAGCATTATCTAGGGGAAGAGTCTTTAACAGGTTCCAGTTTGTGCTTTTCACTGCATTTGAGAAGGTTCCAGAATTAAAGTTCTTTAGGCAACGAGTGGAAATATAGGTGTGAGTTAGTTGTATGGAAGAGGGGAGACGGTGGGCAAAAGTGGGGAAGTGGTCAGCTAGTGGGTCTGGGAGAATACCACTATCAGAGATACAGTGAGGATGGGATACTAGAATCCAGTCTATTGTAGTTCCAGTAATGGAGTTCTTGGAAGGCCTGGTAGTGGAATTGATTAGTTGTGTAAAGTTATACAAGTTAATATTGAGTCTGTTAGTGAAAGATTGGATTGTGGCCCAGTTTATGTTCACTTCCCCAGGATTATGGTTTCATGAGCAATGTTGGTAGAGACCTAGGAGAGAATATCTTCAAGGGATGAGATATTGTCTCCAGAGGGAGAGAACAAATATGAGTTTATGCTTGTTTAGGTGGAGTGCGACTGGTATTATTTCTGCCTTGCCAACTTTGGGAAAAGGTTTGGTATAGGGGGTGACTAAGAGGGATGCCGAGTAAAGGAGTACTACACCCTCCCCCTTTTTTGTGTTCTGTCGTTCCTTAACATGCAGTAGTTGGGAGGAGTTATTTCAGAATCTTGTATGTGGGACTTAAGCCAGGTTTCTGAGATGGAGAGAATATCGGACTGGTTATGTAGAAGCCAGGCATGAAGGTTTGGAATTTTGTTACATAGGCTCTGAGCATTTAGAGCTGAGAAATGGAGGGGTATGCCTGTTGTTTTGGGGGGGGGTTGAGGGGTTGGATTCAGTGTGGTAGAGGGGCCTGGGTTTGGGTAGATGTCCCCAGAGAGAAGGACACTTAAAAGGAAAATGGCTAGGCCTAAAAATGGTCCACAAGGGCAGCTAGCCCAGTACTTGCCTATGAACCTATAACCCTATAACAAGGAACTGTTGCTGTACAGACACATTTCTGTCACAATTAATTGGTCAGCCATGTGTTTTTTTTTCATGGTGGGAAGTCTGTGCAGCCCAGAGTGTCCTTCTAGTGGAAAAGACTTTTGTGACATTAGTGTTAGCTGGCTACTCAAGTCTTCACTGGAAATGTTGCCACCATTAGATCTGCCTGAATTCCTTCACATTCCACGGGCTGCTTGGATGGGATTGATATTCCTGACTTTGATGAATTCATGACCACATTACCAGCTAAACATTCTACTGACTGTAAACTTGATCTCTGTCCTTCCAAACAAGTTACTGCTTGCCTGAACAAATTCAGGATATGACATTCTTTTTAGGATATGGAATTTTCTGTCTTTGTTAAAGGAGGCCTTAGTTATCCATGTCCTCTAGAAACTATCTTTAGCTTCCATTTCTCTTGAAAATTATCACCTATCTTAATCGCCATATCAAAGCCATCTTCAGCTTCCATTTCTCTTGATAATTATCACCTATCTTAATCGCCATATCAAAGCCATCTTCGGCTTACATTTCTCTTGATAATTATATCTTAAATATTCCCTTGGTTGAGGTTACTGAGAAAGTTTTTTGCACTCAGTTTGAATACAATTTAACTGTAAAGATGCTCAAAGATCCATATTTTTCCAGATTTCCTCCTCACCATAGTGGAGAGAAAAATCTTATTATTGTAGAAAATGATCTTTTGATGGTAAGAGATGAATGTTTTTATTCTCTCTCACCCTGACTGATCTCTGTTAGGCACAGATGGATCACAATATTTTATCAGACTGTGGTCTTACTGTGGTCTCTCTCATGGGATAATAGATTGATTTGCCTCCTACCCTTCTAGTTCTACCCAGGGGACAGTTTCTTGTTCTTGCCCTCTATAGTGTGGATTCCCACAGAGTTTGTTCTTGAAACCATTAATGCTAACAGAGTTTTATGGTTTCCCTGGTAGGCCTTGCTAGAAGGGAACATTAGGCCTTCCATTGCTATGCTGTTGATACACAGCTTTACTGTTCCTGCTTTCAAAAATTTACTGCAAGTGTATATATGTATGATTCATGATAAATTCATGGTCTAAATCACAATCACATCATATATTTTTTTTTACTGTACAGAATTCTTTCATAGTCTTCCATATTTGCAGATGAATTGGGGCTATTTACTCAAGGGTTATTATTAACAAGTTGAAGCTAAACATATCTTTTACTGTGCATGTTATTTTGAGGGATTCTTCTGCCTTGCCTCTTCTATCCTATATTTCTATAAAGGAATCTGGAATTACTTTGTGTTTTTTGTAATACTGGCACTGCTGTTAGTGATTAGATGACTGTAAAGGAAAAGTTGTCAGCTACTATGAGGTTATCTTGTTTTCATCGGGGAATGTTACCAGAATTAAGCATCTAGTATCCCTGAAGCTCTCTCTGCTCCTATGCATGACTTGGTATTCTCTCATCTTAAATATTGCAGTGCTCTTTTACTTTGGGCTTCCTGATGCCCATATCAAATAACTGCATCTAATGCACCCCCCCCCCCCAGTGCAGTTACTTTCTGGTACGTTTTGTTATCATCTTTCTACTCCCATGCTACAGATATTGTAGTGACTTTTTGATTTGGAATATATTTAAAATCTTGGTGTAGGTGCTTTTACCCCAGCATGACATGGGTCCATGTAAACTGAAGAAATTGATTGTTCCGGGCTGCCCACTAAGGTATTGTTCTCTGCCACGTGGGTGCTGTTAATGGTTTCCAGGGGTCAGCATAAGACCATTAGTTATCAGTTGTTTGCTTATCAAGCTCTGTAGTCTGGAATCTACTATTTAGGTGGCTTACAGATTGCTCCACATGTGCCTGTTTCAAGACATACTGAAAATAATACCTTTTTAATCTGACACTCTGTGACTCGCATATTGAAAAGCTTTTAGTTCTGGCATGCATTTTATTTGTCAGTTATTTTTTATTCCAGTTTCTATATGTGTTATTATTTTTGGTGTTATTTGTATGTTTTCTTTTCTCATTTCTTGAGACTTAAGTTCTTTATTAAAACCGAGTGTGAATTTAAACATGTTTGGTTACAACAATGAGAGCTGTATGACAGTGACGTACCATCAAGAAATAAGCAATGTGGGGTTTTAGTTTAAATATCTGTCCTACCGAGATGTGTGTAGAGGACATGCTGAGGTAAGAGGGAGATATTTGCATGGTTGAGACATGTTCACATGACTCAGTCATGTCAAGCAAGTGACCAAGGAGGTCAGTGCTATAGGTGTTAGAATCGGGTCTATATTACAAGACCGAAGACACATTCTTTCGAATGCATCTTGGTCGAACATAAAAGGTGGAACATGCAAAATATCGAAGCGTCTGTTAAGCAAATTCTTTCCCTGAGAAAGAATTTGCTTGGCTGCTTCTGTACTTTGCCGTTTTCGGCACTGTAGTGCTGTCTTGGAGTTGGTATATTTAAGTAAGGGGGGTGCAGCCCCCCCACATTGAGGGTGTGGGGGCTGAAGCCCCCCACTTAATGTAATGTTTGAAATTGTTTATTATATATTTTTTTTTGTTTTGTTGGAACAGCGATTTTTTCCCTTGGAAAAAAAATCGCTGTTCTCACACTTTGACATTGCAAGCTTTCGCTTACATAAGGTTGATTAATCACCGTTCGCTTTTTTAAGCATTTGGTGATCTAATATACACCCTTAGAATCACATGATCAAGATATGACTGAAGTATCCAATAAGAGCATTGATGAGCAGGAGTCTATCTGGGGAAATTATACTAATATTGAGCCTGTGAGTTAAGAACAAAAAAGCTGGTACAAGGGTTTTATCTCCCTGAAAAGCAAATCAGAATGGGCTGGAGAATGGTGGATTAAATAAATAATTGCAAATAACTGGCAAAATATTCATCCAAAATATTTTATTTTTTTTTTTAGTATTTTTTAATTTGACAGAAAAATTCTCTTATAAGGTTTACATACAGAGAGAAATCTTGAACTGAAACGTCACCTTTCCCTACATGCAGCTTAATGAATCCCCATTAGTGTATAAGGGAGATTTGATATAAATTAACCAGAGGTAATTTAATATAGAACATTCTTTTATATGTAGAGTTGCAAATGTAGTGTGGATTAATTATTCGTGCACAGTTCATAGAGCGTGTATTGGATAAATGTCCTGTGCAGTGAAAGTCAGAAAGCAAGAATATGAGCTGTTAAGCAACAAAACGCATCTGCTAAAGGGCGCTCAAAAACAAACAAAAAAATCATTACATAAACTGCAACCATCTGAAAACTAAAGGCAATCAAGAACCAAAATCACTTTATTAAAAACGCAGAAATATTACATTTAGTACTTTTGTCATATACTGGACAATATCAGAGTCTGATGTAGTCCAATGTTCATAGGTACATAGGAATATGAACCTACGAACCTATATAGATAAGTAGTAGGCTAGCTGTCCTTGTGGGTTATCATAAGCCTAATTATTTTTTCTCAGATGTGAGAATCAAACTCCGTAGTATGTCTCCATAAGGTAAACACCTTAGCCATTATGCCAACCCCTCCCCTGTAAAACAAGTGAGAACTGTGATGTTACTGGGTCTTTAATATGGGTGTGATGCTGGTTCTTGACCATCTTCGGTTTTTGGGTGGCAACAAAACATGTTTAATCACATTGTAAATCATGCATGGTTATCACACACCGGTGATCTTAGTACATTTTTGTGTATTTTGTATATTCCTTCCTTGAAGAGAGGAGAAGACAAAAAGTATTTCCTTTGTGCACTAGAAGCTAAGCCATGTGTTAGGTTCAACACATTAAGGTACATGGATAAAACTTAGATGTGAGCTGTCAACATTTAATTATCCCAGTGGCACCGTCACCAAATGTTGTGAAGCTCTGAAGAAATGAGACAAGTTTCATACAAGCATGGCAACTTTATACAAACCAAGAAAATAAAAAAAAATTCAAACAGCCCTCTTGTCAATGCAAAACAGCATAATCTCAAGCTTCCTCTCTATTAACATTATTTATTTATTTAGTTATCTGTCTTTGTTTACCAGGAAAATCTGACAGGGATAAAACCCTGTATCAGCCCAACAAGAAATGTTCCTTATTTAACACCGGTTTTGACATACATAAACTTAAAATACAATTACACGACATCAGAAGGAATACAAAATATGGGTAAGCGTACATACATGAGAGAAAAAGCTTTACAATAGCTTACATGAACATCATTTAGGAACACAGCACGAACATAGCTTGCATAGGTGAATATAGTGTTGAATATTCATTAGAAATAGACACAGGCTTGTATATAGCAAAGAGACACATAACACTAACAAAGATATTGCAATATTATCTGCAATTTCTAGAAATTAAAATAATGAAAAAAGGAGGCAGTGTAACTATGTAAATATTAGAAAAGGGAGAAGGTGATTGACAATAAAATAAAGTATTATATGTTAGTAGCAGAGCAACTGTGAAAGTATCGTTACATTTAAGATTGAGAAGTTAAGAAATTAGGAAAATGAGAATTGTTGAGACTACTTGGACTGTTACATGGAGTGTTAGTTTTGGACAGAAGAGAGAGACGATAATGAAACCGTGATAGAGGGGGGTCAATGAGATAGAGGCAGGTCTAATGAAACTGTGATAGAGGGGACAATGAGATAGAGGCAGGTCTAATGAAACTGTGATAGAGGGGGCAATGAGACAGAGGCAGGTCTAATGAAACTGTGATAGAGGGGGCAATGAGATAGAGGCAGGTCTAATGAAACTGTGATAGAGGGGGCAATGAGATAGAGGCAGGTCTAATGAAACTGTGATAGAGGGGACAATGAGACAGAGGCAGGTCTAATGAAACTGTGATAGAGGGGGAAATGAGATAGAGGCAGGTCTAATGAAACTGTGATAGAGGGGGCAATGAGACAGAGGCAGGTCTAATGAAACTGTGATAGAGGGGGCAATGAGATAGAGGCAGGTCTAATGAAACTGTGATAGAGGGGACAATGAGACAGAGCCAGGTCTAATGAAACTGTGATAGAGGGGGCAGTGAGATAGAGGCAGGTCTAATGAAACTGTGATAGAGGGGGCAATGAGACAGAGCCAGGTCTAATGAAACTGTGATAGAGGGGACAATGAGACAGAGGCAGGTCTAATGAAACTGTGATAGAGGGGACAATGAGACAGAGCCAGGTCTAATGAAACTGTGATAGAGGGGACAATGAGACAGAGGCAGGTCTAATGAAACTGTGATAGAGGGGGCAATGAGATAGAGGCAGGTCTAATGAAACTGTGATAGAGGGGGCAATGAGATAGACGCAGGTCTAATGAAACTGTGATAGAGGGGGCAATGAGATAGAGGCAGGTCTAATGAAACTGTGATAGAGGGGATAATGAGACAGAGGCATGTCTAATGAAACTGTGATAGAGGGGGCAATGAGATAGAGGCAGGTCTAATGAAACTGTGATAGAGGGGACAATGAGACAGAGGCAGGTCTAATGAAACTGTGATAGAGGGGGCAATGAGATAGAGGCAGGTCTAATGAAACTGTGATAGAGGGGGCAATGAGACAGAGGCAGGTCTAATGAAACTGTGATAGAGGGGGCAATGAGATAGAGGCAGGTCTAATGAAACTGTGATAGAGGGGACAATGAGACAGAGGCAGGTCTAATGAAACTGTGATAGAGGGGGCAATGAGATAGAGGCAGGTATAATGAAACTGTGATAGAGGGGGCAATGAGATAGAGGCAGGTCTAATGAAACTGTGATAGAGGGGACAATGAGATAGAGGCAGGTCTAATGAAACTGTGATAGAGGGGGCAATGAGATAGAGGCAGGTCTAATGAAACTGTGATAGAGGGGACAATGAGACAGAGGCATGTCTAATGAAACTGTGATAGAGGGAGCAATGAGATAGAGGCAGGTCTAATGAAACTGTGATAGAGGGGATAATGAGACAGAGGCAGGTCTAATGAAACTGTGATAGAGGGGACAATGAGACAGAGGTAGGTCTAATGAAACTGTGATAGAGGGGATAATGAGACAGAGGCAGGTCTAATGAAACTGTGATAGAGGGGGCAATGAGATAGAGGCAGGTCTAATGAAACTGTGATAGAGGGGATAATGAGACAGAGGCAGGTCTAATGAAACTGTGATAGAGGGGACAATGAGACAGAGGCAGGCCTAATGAAACTGTGATAGAGGGGGCAATGAGATAGCGGCAGGTCTAATGAAACTGTGATAGAGGGGACAATGAGACAGAGGCAGATCTAATGAAACTGTGATAGAGGGGGCAATGAGATAGAGGCAGGTCTAATGAAACTGTGATAGAGGGGACAATGAGACAGAGGCAGGTCTAATGAAACTGTGATAGAGGGGGCAATGAGATAGAGGCAGGTCTAATGAAACTGTGATAGAGGGGGCAATGAGATAGAGGCAGGTCTAATGAAACTGTGATAGAGGGGACAATGAGACAGAGGCAGGTCTAATGAAACTGTGATAGAGGGGGCAATGAGATAGAGGCAGGTCTAATGAAACTGTGATAGAGGGGGCAATGAGATAGAGGCAGGTCTAATGAAACTGTGATAGAGGGGACAATGAGACAGAGGCAGGTCTAATGAAACTGTGATAGAGGGGGCAATGAGATAGAGGCAGGTCTAATGAAACTGTGATAGAGGGGACAATGAGACAGAGGCAGGTCTAATGAAACTGTGATAGAGGGGGCAATGAGACAGAGGCAGGTCTAATGAAACTGTGATAGAGGGGGCAATGAGACAGAGGCAGGTCTAATGAAACCGTGATAGAGGGGGGACAATGAGATAGAGGCAGGTCTAATGAAACTGTGATAGAGGGGGCAATGAGATAGAGGCAGGTCTAATGAAACTGTGATAGAGGGGACAATGAGACAGAGGCAGGTCTAATGAAACTGTGATAGAGGGGGCAATGAGACAGAGGCAGGTCTAATGAAACTGTGATAGAGGGGACAATGAGATAGAGGCAGGTCTAATGAAACTGTGATAGAGGGGGCAATGAGATAGAGGCAGGTCTAATGAAACTGTGATAGAGGGGGCAATGAGATAGAGGCAGGTCTAATGAAACTGTGATAGAGGGGACAATGAGACAGAGGCAGGTCTAATGAAACTGTGATAGAGGGGCAATGAGATAGAGGCAGGTCTAATGAAACTGTGATAGAGGGGCAATGAGATAGAGGCAGGTCTAATGAAACTGTGATAGAGGGACAATGAGACAGAGGCAGGTCTAATGAAACTGTGATAGAGGGGCAATGAGACAGAGGCAGGTCTAATGAAACTGTGATAGAGGGGGCAATGAGACAGAGGCAGGTCTAATGAAACTGTGATAGAGGGGCAATGAGATAGAGGCAGGTCTAATGAAACTGTGATAGAGGGGCAATGAGATAGAGGCAGGTCTAATGAAACTGTGATACAGGAGACAATGAGACAGAGGCAGGTCTAATGAAACTGTGATAGAGGGGACAATGAGACAGAGGCAGGTCTAATGAAACTGTGATAGAGGGGGCAATGAGACAGAGGCAGGTCTAATGAAACTGTGATAGAGGGGACAATGAGACAGAGGCAGGTCTAATGAAACTGTGATAGAGGGGGCAATGAGATAGAGGCAGGTCTAATGAAACTGTGATAGAGGGGGCAATGAGATAGAGGCAGGTCTAATGAAACTGTGATAGAGGGGGCAATGAGACAGAGGCAGGTCTAATGAAACTGTGATAGAGGGGGCAATGAGATAGAGGCAGGTCTAATGAAACTGTGATAGAGGGGGCAATGAGATAGAGGCAGGTCTAATGAAACTGTGATAGAGGGGACAATGAGATAGAGGCAGGTCTAATGAAACTGTGATAGAGGGACAATGAGATAGAGGCATGTCTAATGAAACTGTGATAGGGGGGGAATGAGATAGAGGCAGGTCTAATGAAACTGTGATAGAGGGGGCAATGAGATAGAGGCAGGTCTAATGAAACTGTGATAGAGGGGACAATGAGACAGAGGCAGGTCTAATGAAACTGTGATAGAGGGGGCAATGAGATAGAGGCAGGTCTAATGAAACTGTGATAGAGGGACAATGAGACAGAGGCAGGTCTAATGAAACTGTGATAGAGGGGCAATGAGACAGAGACAGATCTAATAAAACTGTGATATGGGGGGAAATGAGATAGAGGCAGGTCGAATGAAACTGTGATAGGGGGGAAATGAGATAGAGGCAGGTCTAATGAAACTGTGATAGAGGGGCAATGAGACAGAGGCAGGTCTAATGAAACTGTGATAGAGGGGCAATGAGATAGAGGCAGGTCTAATGAAACTGTGATAGAGGGGCAATGAGATAGAGGCAGGTCTAATGAAACTGTGATAGAGGGGACAATGAGACAGAGGCAGGTCTAATGAAACTGTGATAGAGGGGCAATGAGATAGAGGCAGGTCTAATGAAACTGTGATAGAGCGGGCAATGAGATACAGCCAGGTCTAATCAAACTGTGATAGACGGGGCAATGAGATAGAGGCAGCTCTAATGTAACTGTGCTAGAGGGGACAATGAGACAGAGGCAGGTCTAATGAAACTGTGATAGAGGGGCAATGAGATAGAGGCAGGTCTAATGAAACTGTGATAGAGGGGCAATGAGACAGAGGCAGGTCTAATGAAACTGTGATAGAGGGGCAATGAGATAGAGGCAGGTCTAATGAAACTGTGATAGAGGGGGCAATGAGATAGAGGCAGGTCTAATGAAACTGTGATAGAGGGGACAATGAGACAGAGGCAGGTCTAACGAAACTGTGATAGAGGGGGCAATGAGATAGAGGCAGGTGTAATGAAACTGTGATAGAGGGGGCAATGAGACAGAGGCAGGTCTAATGAAACTGTGATAGAGGGGGCAATGAGATAGAGGCAGGTCTAATGAAACTGTGATAGAGGGGGCAATGAGATAGAGGCAGGTGTAATGAAACTGTGATAGAGGGGGCAATGAGACAGAGGCAGGTCTAATGAAACTGTGATAGAGGGGACAATGAGACAGAGGCAGGTCTAATGAAACTGTGATAGAGGGGGCAATGAGATAGAGGCAGGTCTAATGAAACTGTGATAGAGGGGGCAATGAGACAGAGGCAGGTCTAATGAAACTGTGATAGAGGGGGCAATGAGATAGAGGCAGGTCTAATGAAACTGTGATAGAGGGGGCAATGAGACAGAGGCAGGTCTAATGAAACTGTGATAGAGGGGGCAATGAGATAGAGGCAGGTCTAATTAGAGAGAAGAGTTTCATTTGTAGCCCGTTATTGATATAATTCATGTAAACAAAGTTACTCCTTTTGGTTTAATGAGTATCTTTCTAGAATCCAGACCAAAGCTTTCTAACTTACATTGTCAAATTAGCCAAGTAACCAAGCCCAACAGCAAAAAGTAACACTGCAAAAAGAAATGCTTCTCCAAAGCCTCAAATTAGCCAAATAAAGTGCAGATACAAAGCAAAATAAATATTTCACTATACATTGAGCAGATAACACTTATAATGTAGAATATCAAGTGTAAACCAGCCAACAAGTATTTATCATGTTGTAATGAGGGTGGTCATGAACCAAAGCAGAGTATTTGCAGCGGCATGGTCGCCAAGCATACTGAAGCTCTGTGGAAATTAGTCAAGTGTAACACAAATGTGACAACTTTATACAAACAATGAAAATTCAACAACATTCAAATAGCCTTCTGGCCAATCACTAAATAGCACTAAACATGTCTTTAAGCAATCGCAAGCACAGAAATAACTCAGTTCCACTGTACTGCTAGTAGAGTGCAAACCAAAGCTATTCGATCCTTAGTAATATATTCAGCATATTCATTAAGTAAATATATTCAGCATATGCACTAAATAAATGGTATAGCCTTGTCAAACACCTTATCCAATCTTAAACCAGTCAATTAGTTAATATTTGTTTTTAACTGTTGCTTTTTGTTCTGCATACACATTCCCCAGGAGGCAAATAATCCCCCCCAACCCCCTTGTATTTCCTTTGGAGCAACACTGGCACTGGTAGAAAAATGGTAATAGTTTGGATTGGTGCATTGAAGCAGCCCGTAGACTTAACGATGGACGTGCGAAACTAGTGCAGCTGTCCAAATGAAGGTAGGGGACCAAAAAAAGAATATTTTACATTTATTCAATTAAATTAATAGATATCTGTATCTAGCTTTATATAATATAAGTCTATATGATATATTCTACTGAATAAGGCTGAAACTTTGTTGGGTCGACATCTGTTTAGTCAACATAATTTGCTTGACTAAGTAGAATGTCAACAGGTGTGCAAGATCGACATTCCCCTGGTAGGGGAATATACCCTTTTTCCTGGGGATCATGCGATCTTGGAGTTAGAATATATTGTTAACAGGGGGGTTTGCCCCCTTCAAAAAATAGTTCTTTCTTTGTTTTTTAAGTCTTGTATGCAATGAGATTAATTCTCAGCACATTTGTAGTAGTGTGTTGACATGCATAATGTCAATCAATTTTATTTGACATTATGAATGTTGACTTAAGTAGTATTCAACTAATTTAAGTATGTCCATATCTATCAATTTATCTATCTACATATCAATAGTTATTTATCAAAGACACACCACCCTGGATGCACATTCGCAAACTCCACCCTCCCCTCTTGTCTCATGAATACGCTGTCTGACTGACTGACAGCCAGGCACATTCGCCAATGCCAGCAATGTTTCTGCATTAAATTTATAACATGTACAATTACTTAGTGATAATACTGATGCAATTCTCTTTAAAAGTTAATAGGAAAAACATGTTATATTTTACATTATTTATTGACAGTAATCCTGAGAGATCTGTCTTAATGCATATCTAAACTAAAATATGGACTAGAGAGATATTTCTGAACTAAAAAAATAGCTGACAATATAAGCTGTGGGCTGGAGACGTGACAACTGTACTTATGTTTTATGGACATCCCTACAATTTTGACTCGGAATGCTGTTTCTTTCCTCCAAGAAGTTGACTTTTATGAAAAGGTGATGAGTTAGCAGGTCAGTATTTAAAATGGGTGCTACAGTTGGGGCTTTTCCATCCAGTTATTTTTGTTTTCTGGAGGTAAAAAAAAAAAAACTTAAAAAGTTCATTGGGTACATGGCTGTTTCATACTTTTGACAGTAGGCACTGCCAGTTGTTAAGCCTTGCCCAAACCTACTTTAAAAGGCTGGGGTGATAAGTATTTGACAAATAACTATACTGATATGTATATATAGAGACAGATATATAGGTATAGTTTCAGTATACTAAAACCACCAGTACAAAAGGAAAGAAAACAACCAGCCAGTGATCCACCAATAATTTATTTAAAACCTGAAGAAACTCTTTGCTCTAACGTCTCGGCTCAACACAAAAACCTTCAAGGAATATGGTGAGATGTTAAGGGTATCCAGATTATGTAACAATACCTGGGATTTAAGAAAGGAATTAAAAGTAACTGTGGATATGTTTGAGAAAAGGGGTTACAATAAAAGTTTGATGGAAAAAAAGCTGGAAGAAATTCTGTTCTGGCTCTTTTGTGAAAAACCCACATACTAATTCTCAGATGTTGGTTCCGTATAAGATTAATGGAAAATAATTCTATGAGCTTGTTTATTTTGTTACTACATTTGGATGTTTCAGTTCTGAAATTATTGAAGAAGTGAAATATTTTTGGAATTATTTGTGCTCCTTGAAAAATGTTTCTCCCTGGTTAAATGCTAGATTAGGTATTTCCTATAGAAGGGGTAGAGACATACAAAACTTCATTGTTAAGGGGAGGTTTTGTACCCTGATTCCAATATTAATGGAAACATATCTCCGATGGGAACATCTTGTTGTAACAAATGTAAAGCATGTAAATATGTAGTAAGTAATTTTGTTAACATTAATCATATTGCATTTGATACATTGTTACAGTTTTACTTGTAACACAGAGGGGGTTATATATGTACTTAAATGCCCATGTGATTTATTTTATATCGGAGAGACTACGAGGGTATTTAAGGTTAGAATGCTTGAGCATATAAGAGATATCCATAATAAGAATGAAGAAAACTCTATAGCCACTCATTTTAAATCTTTTCATAACAGCAGTAGTGAAGGATTACAGGGTACTATACTAGAGAAAGTTATCACTGTTTGATGAATGTCTTTTAAAAAAACGGCTTTTGACAAAGGAATCTATTTATATTCTAAAATTCAACACTTTACATCCATATGGACTTAATGAAGAGTTAAATTGGAAATATTTGATTTGATTGATTGATAGTTTCAATATACTCTGTTGAATGCATGTCTTATTTGACAAGAGTTTACTGTTGTTAAATTACATATCAAGTCTCTTTTGTACTGTTATTTCTGGTGTGTCAGCTGTTCCTTCATAGCGCTGAACTGGTAGTTAATGATACCACATACACTGAGCCTGTGGATCTAGCAAACCTGTTAGCTGACAGTTTCTTTGAAAACTTCACTCCCCTGTAAACACCACACATACCCCATGACATTCCTTCCACCTGTCTCCCACCTTGTATCTCTAGAGAGCAGGTCATAAATGCCCTCACTAAGGCCAAAAACACAGCATCTATGGGACCTGATAGCATCCCAGGCTGCATCCTACATGGGCTCCAACAAGAATTAGCAACACCTTTGGGTCCTCTTTTCATTCAAAGAATAAGCACCAGCTTCATCCCAGCTTAATGGAAACAGCCACCGTTATCCCTTTGCACAAGGGTGGTGCTCCCACTGACTCCAGGAACTATAGACCTAGCAGTCTGACTAGCCTTATCTGCAAGGCCATGGAGCGAATCATCACGGACCTTTTCAATGAAGATATAGGTAATTTCCAAACACCTGACCCTACTCAAGTTTGGATTTGTCAAAGGGAGATTATGGCTTTTAAACCTGGTGGACTTCTTCGAGACAGTCACCAGAGCCCTGGATGAGGGGAAAACTATTCATTCAGCCTACCTGGACTTGGCCAAGGCTTTTGACACTATTCCCCACTCAGGCTTTATTGACAAACTCACCCAGCTAGGTATCAGCCCTTACAATTTTAGGTGTGTTGCTAACTGGCTCACTCATAGAACCCATACAGTCAAAATAGGGGAATCCACCTCCAACAGTAGACCCATAACCAGTGGTGATCCACAGGGATCAGTCCTGGAACCTCTACTGTTCAAAATCTATTTCTCTGAAGTACAACCAAAAACTAAAGGTCTGTGGCTGACAAAGTTTGCTGACAACTGCAAGCGGTCATATAATCCCCAAACAATGTCAACATCCTATAAAAGGGTCTTATGCAAACAAATGATTGGTGCCAAAGTCACGGCCTTAAACTCAATGCAAAATAATGTATTATCATCCCTTTTTCGAAGAGCAATGTTCCTGCTAACTCCACATCAATAGAAACACCCTAAGCATCCACTCAGTGGTGAGACACCTGGGCTCATAGGTTGGTAGCAACCTTACCTTTGATCACCATGTCTCCATAGTGGTAAGAAGGGTATTCTATATTGCTCAGCTCATAAGTAAGGACATTGTCTCCAGAAAAAAAGAAGTTATAACCTCCCTGTACTCTTCCCTCATCAGGTCAAGAATTGAGTACAATGCCCCTTTTGTTATGTACCTTTCCAGCCACCTGCAGCAATTGTAGAGACCACAAAAGTTTCTCAGAAGCAGAATTCAAGGTATTCAGTATCTGTCCAATGTCGATTGGCTGAAATCACCGTCACTTTACTCCATTTCATATGGACTACTCAGAGGTGATCTCTGCCTTGAGTATAAGGCAATCTCTGACTCTGCTTTTTTGGAAATACTGCATATCCGTAAGTCAAATGGCTCATGGGATACTCGTTCTAATGGCCTTAACCTGATATGTGACATTAATAGAACCTGATAAAGAGACAGGTTTGATTCCCAGAGGTTACCGCACCTGTGGAACAGACTTCCAATTCATGTCAAGCAGAGCACCTCTTTGGCCCTCTTCAAGCACAATCTGGACGATTGGATGGATAACCATAAATTCACCCCGGGGTTTCCACCAGTGTCTCTCTTGGACAGATGCAATAGGTAGTAGAAACAAGGGGATAACTTGGCTAGGCTTGTAAGGGCCTTAGGACCATTAGTGTAGTAGCTTCTTATGATCCTATGATCCTGTGATAACTTTGGATTTCTTTGGAAAATACCAAAAGCTTTGGCATTAGTAGAAGGAGTGTGTGTAGACTAGTATACAGGTTAGGTTTAGAAAAAGGAATAGCTTAAATGTTTTGTGTGTGTTTGGGGTTTTTTATGGCATATGAGTGTGTTTGTTAGGGTTAGAGTAAGGGTGAGGTAAAATGATAAGTTTTGTTTGTGTGTGATGGTGTATGTGTAGAGTGTATGTATGTGTGTGTGTGTGTGTGTGTGTGTGTGTGTGTGTGTGTGTGTGTGTGTGTGTGTGTGTGTGTGTGTGTGTATGTGTATGAGCCTTGGTTGGTGGTACTATTAGCGAACAGGTTTTTGGAAAGGTAATGTTCAGGGCTGGGGTTGGGTCAGTGGCAGGATTATATTTAGGGTTAACATACAAGTAAGGTATTACTTATGTGTGTTAAAACCTATCACTGCTGCTGCCCCTCACCCTACACATTACCTTACCTAAAAAACTTTCTTTAGTATTCCCATTTGGACACATTATGTCTGAAGAGTTTGTTAGGGTTTGTTTTTCTTTTTCCCTTTTCAAAGGTTAAAATACATGATAAGAGAAGTACCAAGAATAATAGATTTAGTTGATACAAGGAGGGAGAGCAATTTTAAACACAATTTTGTTGTCATTTCTGTGATTTCAGTAATGTTGCCTTTTTCCATCATTCTGCCATGGGATCTTTAAGCTCAGCCTGCACTACAACACCCAGATCCGACAGACATAACTTCAGTTTAACAGCTTCTAAAAGAATGTCACCTCAGAAGTGTAGTATCCCTTCAATTTACACTCAGTTTAATTTCTCTAAGTGTTTTGGGTTTCTAATACCATGACAGAAATAGACCTCATTCTTAATTCAGTACATGGTTAGAGTTCATGAAATTAATATTCTTTCAGTCTTTGATATTAACCAAGAGTGCTCTTCTCAACACTCCAGTTTGGGGCCAGAATCTCCACTTTTCACATCAATAGTAAGAATGACTCCCAGGGGGATGATGGGAATTCAAGGAAAAGAAACCATGTAATAGGACCAGGTAAAAGGGCATTCTAAGAAAGGGAGTCGTACACAAAGGCAGTCTGGAGAATAAAGAACAGTCCAGCTCCCCTGAGCAGTACCTTGAAATCCCCAAGACAGTGGGATATGTAAATGCTGGTTTACAAAGTCCATTGAACATGTGGGATAAACAGACAAATGTAGGTTTTGTAAAACCGAATTAGAAACAGTCGCACACTTCATTGCTGGTTGTGACATACTAATGGCAGAAGGACTGTACACCGAAAAGACTGTTGCACTGGGGATTGTGTAAACATTACGGTATTGAAGTGGCTGAAAAACACTAGAAACATGAGTCACAAAGCATCATAAAAAATGATGGTTTACATCACATGGGATCACCCATTACCAACAGTTCAAAAGATAGATGCTAGAAAACTGTATATAGTGGTCCATGAAAAAAAGACAAAAGTAGCACTGATCATTGAAGTCACCATACCCATTGACTACAGTGTCTTGCGTACAGAGAGAAACAAAGTCATAAAAGTCATACAAACCCTCCCACTTGACCAGGCTGTAGCATATTTCAACAAAACATTTCTACAACACCTAGACACTGTCGCTCCATTGTGCAAAATCAAGGTTAGAACCTCTACAAACCCCTGGCTCAGTAGAGGAACCAAACAAATCCTCAAGTCCAGAGATATTGCCTGGTTTTACTATCAAAAAAACAAAGAAACACAAAGCCTAAGTACCAAGAACTGCGCAACCATGCTAGAAAATGCATTAAGCTGGACAAAAAATCCTACTACACGACATTACAAACTAAATACCAACACAACCCCCAAATATTTTGGAAAAATGTAATCCAGCTACTAAAAGCCACCCAAAAAGCTACCCCCAAACCAACCACCCCTGACACTAAAGTTCCCATCAAAACACAATTCATCTCCCACTTTGTGAACTCAATTCTATCCTTAGTATCACAGGACAGTTCCCACCTCACTATCCCCTCAAAACAAATAACACTAATTCAAGCTTTACCCTCAAAACAGTTTCCGTCACTTCTATCAAAAGCATGCTCTCCAAACTAAAAACCTCAACAGCAGCTGACCTACTCCCCAGTTATATCTTGTAACCCACATCAGATGCTATTGCTATCCCAATCTCCACTCTCATAAACAGATCAATTGTTGAAAACTATGTGCCCAAACTCTGGAAAATATCCTATGTTACACCCATACATAAAGGCAGGACCTCCACTGAACCTAATAACTACAGACCCATTGCTTTACTCGGGGGGGCCCTGGCCAAAATTCTAGAAAAATGCAGCCATACCCAGGTACTAAAATATCTCCTTGACAGCAACATCCTGTCACCTGCTCAACATGGTTTCAGACCTGCCCATAGTACCACTACAGCCCTCCTCTGCTTCACAGACACAGTAAACCATCTCAAAAATGAAGGCCTACAGGTGTCAACTCTTTTTTTGGATATGTCCAAAGCATTTGACACAGTCTCACACCAAATCCTGCTAAACAAACTAAACCAATATCACCTATCAAATTCCACTCTTACCTGGTTCCAAAGCTACTTAACTGTCAGGTACCAAGCTGTGAAATGGGAAAATTCTCTCTCTCCTCAACTGCCCATAACTATAGGAGTCCCACAGGGTTCTATCTTAGGACCACTACTATTCACAATCTTCACAAATGACCTCCATGCCTCCACACAGCATGCATCTGTCATTCAGTATGCAGATGATACTACCTTAATCTGAACTGCATAAAACATTCCCACCCTCCTGCAAACAACTCAACTAGCATTCTCTGACATTGAAAACTACATTACCAAAGCCCAACTTGTCCTCAATCCAAAGAAAACTCAGCTTATGAGTATAACCAGTTCTAACAAAAACACTGATAACAGTTAATTCACTATCTACTCCACAAATGCTACTCCATTCACTCCAGTGGCACAGGCTAAGCTATTGGGATTAACCATAGACTCCCACATAAAATTTGATAGTCATCTCAATTTAACTATTAAAAAAGTACATGCCAAACTGGGATCATTCTACCGTATCAAACCATTTCTTACCAACAACACAAGATCAGCCATTGCTCGCTCCCAACTTCTATCTACCCTACTCTATGCATCTCCCATTCTGACTAATCTCAACAAAACTGAACTAAGCAAAATGGAAGCCTGCTATAACAGAATTGCCCTCTTTGCTGCGAATTGCTCATATAGAAATCATCACTGTACTGCTTTGAGACAGCTCCACTGGCTTGAACTGCGCAACCTCCTAACCTACAATCAGCTCTGCCTCTGTCATTCTATCTATTACCTCACCAATAAGTGTCCTGCCCTCAAAAACCTAGTACAACATCACTCAGCCAAAAGGTCTCTTAGATCATCAAGCAAACTACTACTAGAAGTCATCAACAGCTACAATAGTTTTGGAGATGCACTATATAGTAGTTCAGTGGTTAAAAAAATGGAACTCTCTCCCCACTAACATACAAAACACATTGTCCAATGCCTCCTTTAAAAATCTCATTAGGTAACATCTCAAGCAAATGTGGCAGTGCAGTGACTGCTCCCCAGGCTAGTGAAAGTGGATAACGTACACATACTAAACCTAGTGTACTTGATAATAGTTTTCACTCTTACTCACAAACACTGGCTAATGTACAGTGTATGTACTGTACCTGTGTACTATGTATGTATTCCAACTATGTTCCAAAATTCAGCTGCACACCACAAATCTATTAATTATCTTCATTTTTAATTTAATATTTTTTTGTTTGTTCTCTCCACTGTAACTGTTGATGTGCTGCATACCACTGTAAAAAAATGTCTATTGTAATTTGTTTGTATACTGATCATGTCTAAATATCTAAATGTATCTGTAATTTTTCTATGGGGAGCTTTTCTCCCCGGGCCTCTGCTGAAAAGGGCCTTTTCGTCTCAGTCAGACACTCCTGGTTAACAAATGTAAAAAAAATAAATAAAATCAAATAAAAAAAATAAAAATAAAATAAATAAAATATCAGGAAATATCAGGATCTGCAGGTAGAAATGAGAGCAATGTGGAAGAAAGATAACCAGACAGTTCCAATAGTAGTAGGAGCAATGGGTCTTATAAAAAAGAATCTACAGTCGTATTTAGATATGTTACCAATACCTGTAACTACTGCGGTAGCATTGTCGCCTCACAGTAAGACGTTGTCCTGTTCGATTCTCAGCTAGAGCGTCTTCTGTGTGGAGACATGCATGAATGGGCGTATCTTCATTGAAGGTTGTGTGTCAGGGGCTGGCAACTCGGCATGTAAAAAATCTACTGCCAATCATTAGCGGACCGGAGTTCCGCTGTGGCGACCCCTAACCGGGGAAAGCAGAAAGACACAACAACAGCCAATACATGTAACCCCGTACAAATTGCAGAAGGAGTCACTACTGGGCACATTGCGGGAGCTGCAAAGAGCAGTTTTGGTTGATATCAAAGATTGAAACAATACCAATTTCGTGAACTTTAATCGTACTTTGACTTAGGAGTGGGGTCCATTCCTGTCATGCTATTTGAAACCCAAAAGACTTGGAGAAATTAAAAAAAAGCTGTTGCATCTCCTGGATGGAAAGGGGGTGGGGAGTTGAAAATCATACGCAAAAGCTAGAGAATATAATTAGCACCTCCTCCTCATCCTACGCGAAAGCTAGAGAATATAATTAGCACCTCCTCCTCATCCTACGCGAAAGCTAGAGAATATAATTAGCACCTCCTCCTCATCCTACGCGAAAGCTAGAGAATATAATTAGCACCTCCTCCTCATCCTACGCGAAAGCTAGAGAATATAATTAGTACCTCCCCCTCATTTTTTCTCCCATCAAGCAGCAAGCTGAGGATGAGAACTGCATACAGCGAAGAAGAATAACTGAAGGGCTGTGGGTTCACTAACATGCAGTGACCCTGCCCTAGGTGGGAGTAAAGAATGTCATGTTACTGCGGTGTTCTATGGACAGCTCTGTCCACTGCCCATTAATCTCCACAGGGCCATCAGGGCATTAAGGATTGCTTTCCTGCACATATGAGCGAAAGTGATACCAAAAGAATTAGGCACAAGGGAAGATGTAGAAGTGAGAAAGTAGCGGGAACAATCAGAGCTGACAAAGAGAACTGATGCATCTAGGGTGCAGCATTCTAGAAGTTTATGACAAATCTTACAGTGCAAGAAAAGAAATTAATTTTGTTAGGGCTGTTTAGTTCTGAGTGGGGTTCACTGTCCACGCATTTGTCTGATTACTTGCTACAATGTCATTTCAGCTTGTAACCAAATAAGGGAAGTCAAATTCTGAATTTAGAAATCAGAAAAAGAAAACAAAGACTTGATCTTGTCCAGTATGTGTTCCCCTTTTTGTTGGTTGTGGGAAACCCTGATTCTTATTGCAAAAAGAGTGGCCTGCAGTCAGCTGAAGAAAGCACACTTGTTTGCCATAGAACTTAACCATATAAGTGCATGCTTGTTACTGTCTGTGTCCCAGGGGGATGCTTTACTGGAACAACCCCCAGCCTTATCTGGTACCACTCTGCATGTGTGAGCATGACCAGAGTGGCAGACTGTTGTGTCCCAAGTGGGCAAACAGTGATAAACTAGTAAATCTGAGCAAAGGTCAGCAGAAGGAGTATAAATCTGCTGTTTATATCAGGTTGAACCAGACAAATAAAGACAAAATGGGAAAAAAAAAGCAATGCAGTATAATGCATTGACTGACTCAGGCATTCCTTCCTTAAATTCAAACTTCAGATGTCATCAGGCCTTTAATAAAAACACACTGACACCAGAAAAATATGCTCAGTCTTGTTCTTTCCTTAGCTTTTTTCTAGCACTGCCCTGCCAGCTGTAAAAATGTACAAGAACAACCCCCCTCCCCCCATGCTGTAAAACAGATGCTGTACCTCAGCTGAGCTGTCCTTGATAAATAGATTCTGAGACTTGGCTTTCTATATGAGGCCAAATCCAGATTTAAAGGAAATAAGGTCAGTTCTGCAGGGCATAATTTACATTTTTCAAAGCCCATAGGTCTAGCAAGAAGAATTTCAGAAAGCTACTCTTACAAGTAACCCTTTGCATATGTGCGCTCAATCCGCAGATTAAAAGAGACAGATAAGTCCGCAGTCTGCATTTCGGCTTGTTTCTAAAAGATGTGTATTCTAAAGTTCCATTCTTCTCCTTCAAAACTGTTTGCTTTCACCTGATTTCACAAGTGTCTCTAAATGTCTGTTTGTGGTTTGAAGTCATACATTTTAAGTTTATGCAATGAACTCTGATTATCAGTCTCCAAAAGTTTACAAATAACTGAATATTGACTATTTTTTTACCGGCAAAATATATGCCCTCTTCCTTCTGTTTTAAATCATCTCTGTTCTTCCCAAACCAAGTCTATATTTTTGCCATTGTGTTTGTTCTTTGCTTTGCATTGAAAGGTACTGTGGACCCAAACTAGAACTGCGTACACATTAATGTTATACAGCATTAATACCGGCCACCATATTAAATATAATAGAGTACTTGTTCTCAGTGCCACATGAAGCAGTCATATTGAGAAACAGTACAATAAACATTTTATAAGGCAAAATTGCACTCCTGAGCAAGAACAAATAGTAAAACACAGCAGAAATTATATGGACATCAGTAAACCTCATTCTTATATTACGGTACCATCACAAAGCAGCAGAAAATATAGAACAGGAGAGATACAGAGACAAATAGGAAGGTCATATTCATGAAAACTCTAGAATGCCATGATGACACCATTCGGCATGGTTTTGAATGCTTTTTCTGCCTCCATACCTGCTGAACATTTGGCACTCCTCAAAGGATCATAACCATTTAGTTCTTTGTGGGACAAAGGCTGACAGTAGCATATGTATTATGTAGGCAGCCAATAGATTTTTTTTAATACATTAATGGCCTAACCCCATGCCTGGCAGTTGATTTGAGTACCCACAGAAATGAGGGCCTGTTGTGCTGTCTCTGAAGTACGTGTGGGCTTCCACAGATATATAATAAAAAAAGAGTTTGAAAAATCCAAGCTATCCCCCACCCATGCCCATATGGTGCATGCTGGGGATCTCTGTCCTTCAGCAGTTCCTGCACATGCTGTAAACCACTCTGCCTCCCTTTCTCAAGGATATATCTTCCACAAGCTATTTCATAGAGGGGATAAAGCCCTAACTAAGGCCCGGTCATGCTGGCAGGCAGGGAGGGATTGCTGTTCCCATCCTGTGGGTCTGGATGCTAGTCACTTATGTTCTCTGAGGGGAAACATAGACCACAAAGTGAAGTAGCCCTTGGACATTTTGTCAGTGAGTGCAGGGGAGGGGAGCGGGTACAGTAATTGTGCAGGTCATAACATAAAAAAATCCACTGCAGCACAGTTCTGTGACCTGAGTTGCAAAGAATTTGCTTTTGCTGAAATTCAAACATAAAATGTGACCAAACAGAACTAAGTTCTGTGGGAGGAGCTGAGACAACTCAAAGCACTTTCCGATCTGTTGTTAGTGCGCTACCATCCTGCAGTCCTATTTACATATATCTGCTTGTAGGTCACTATAATGTGCAGTAAAGGATGGAATATATTTAGGAGCATAGCAATAATATTCCTCCACCAAAATTACCATTGAGTTTAATGCCAGAACTGTCAAGATCCCTCTATTCAAAAAAATACTCTCTCATAAAAGATTGCTTGACGATATGAGATTCAGTCAGATGATCACCTCCTCATGTAGTAATAGACCCTTTTCTTTTTCATAAGATCAAATTGATGTGTCACCCATATATGGAACTGTATTGCCTATACATGGGAAATTGATACCAGGCACCATTATTAAAAACCTGCTATGTGTACATTAGCTATTTGAGAAGGGGGAGGGGGTATAGCACTGGAACCACAGCAAAAGGGCAAGAAAAAACAAGCAAAATAAAATGTTTCTTATTTCTCACCAACTATACTGCCTACTGTTAAGTGTCCAGTTTCTTTTTTTTTTAACTTTCCTTTTGCTACATATCTATATTCTGAATGTTTCCTGTATCAGTGTTTATGACTGTTATATTTATGTTGAACTGGATTTTTTCCAAATAACTATTAGCTACAGATGCACATTCTGAATGTCTTATGAATTAGTGTTTATTTAATATGTTTACAATTTGAAAGCCATCTAATTCATTTTGCAAATAGAATGAGGTTGTAGTGTAAGAAATGTTGGAGCTTTTTTCCCTGTGTCTCCACTGGAAAGGGGCATTATGTTCAGCCGGAATTTTCCAGGTAACAAATGCAAATAAATAAACAAATATGTATAATCATAACATAAATGTAATGTATGGAATTGTTTATTATAGGTTCATATGTGTTTACTAGGCTAACAACCACTAAGGCCATTTTAAGCCTAGCCATGCATCCCAATTATCTGACAAGTTCTGGTACCACTGGTAAGTGTAAGCAGGGGATTAGGAGATGAAATATTTACAAGCACGGGCCTGGGAGATGAACCATTTATAGGCTGCCTGTGTCCATTACAGACATAGGTGCCAAACCAGGGAAGAATTTCCTGTTCACCATCCAACTGGCCAAGTTACACTTGAAGTGGTTTAGGGCGGAACTCTGCTTCACATGGATGGGGGGGGGGGCCTGTTCTAGTGAAGGGGTAGTCTCTGGAATGCATACTTGTCTCTTGAGAATGTACTATTTATATCACAGGCAAGGTTTAAGTCTTTAGAATGGGTAACTCTGGTGCTGTTTGTTTTGTGGATATGCAGGAGGTCCATCAGGCTGGGATTCCAAAATGCCTTCCATTCCAGGCATAGATCTCCTAACAACAGCCTTTATGAGACAGAATATAGGGATGGGCCTTTGAGGTGGTCTGCATAGGACATGCTACTTCTACCCAGTATTCTTTTAGTGAGGATCCTCTGTGGATGTTCCGTTTGTTGGATATGAATGAAAATGGGCATTGTCGAGTACAATGATAGGTCTGATAAATGCTGAATATAGTAGAAAGATAACCTGCTTCGACCTAGATGTCATACCTTTGTTTATACGTTGGACAACATATTGCTGCATTTCGCTTACAAGTTACATAGACCAGAGACTATTGTCCACATTTCAGAGGAGATTTATGTAGTTAGGATGCATATAAGTATAACAATTGTAATGTTATACATATAATGAGCAAGGTTCAAAAACGTTATGAAGTGAAAGGAAAGTTAGTATGCAAACACAGTCCCATATGAAATCCAAATACAATGCACAATGCAGTACAGACAGGAGTAATGAAGGCAGCATGCATGCATGTGACAGTGTGTATATGGCATCTGTCAATAGCAGACATGCTCTATATATACAAACATCGAATCTAAGAAAGAAGTCTTCATCATACCAAACAGTTGTCATCAGTGTGCAGAAGCCAGATACAACAATATCACACAGGAGTTCAACAACCGTTGCAAATAGCATGACAGCAGCAGCAGATGTAGCCAGCATCCATGGCACCTGTCAGCATCCATTGCACCTGTGCAGCAGATATAGCCAGCATCTGTGGCACCTGTCAGCATCCATGGCACCTGTGCAGCAGATGTAGCCAGCATCCATGGCACCTGTGCATCACAGACATGTATGGAGACACTTAGCCGCATAACCAGGCAGCGCTACTATGACTTATTGAATGGGAATCTGCATCATTAATCTGCTATGCCAACTTATGACTTACTGTATAAAAAACTGCATTGATCTGCTGAGTCACTTTATGACTTGTTTCTTGAACAGCTGCACCACTAACCAGTTGAGTCAAAATATGACTTACCAAATAGGCAGCTGCACCATTAACCAACTGTGTCAAAATATGACTTACCAAATGGGCAGCTGCACTATTAACCAGCTGTGTCAAAATATGACTTACCAAATGGGCAGCTGCACCATTAACCAGCTGTGTCAAAGTATGACTTACCAAATAGGCAGCTGCACCATTAACCAGCTGTGTCAAAGTATGACTTACCGAATGGACAGCTGCACCATTAACCAGCTGTGTCAAAATATGACTTACCAAATGGGCAGCTGCACCATTAACCAGCTGTGTCAAAATATGACTTACCAAATGGGCAGCTGCACGATTAACCAGCTGTGTCAAAATACGACTTACCAAATGGGCAGCTGCACCATTAACCAGTTGTGTCAAAATATGACTTACCAAATGGGCAATGGCACCATTAACCAGCTGTGTCAAAATATGACTTACCAAATGGGCAGCTGCACCATTAACCAGCTGTGTCAAAATATGACTTACCAAATGGGCAGCTGTACCATTAACCAGTTGTGTCAAAATATGACTTACCAAATGGGCAATGGCACCATTAACCAGCTGTGTCAAAATATGACTTACCAAATGGGCAGCTGCACTATTAACCAGCTGTGTCAAAATATGACTTACCAAATGGGCAGCTGCACCATTAACCAGCTGTGTCAAAATATGACTCACCCCAATGGTCAGCTGTACCATTAACCAGCTGTGTCAAAATACAACATACCGAATGGGCAGCTGCACCATTAACCAGCTGTGTCAAAATACGACTTAGCAAATGGCGGCTGCACCATTAACCAGCTGTGTCAAAATATGACTTACCGAATGGACAGCTGCAGCATTGACCAGCTGTGTCAAAATATGACTTACCGAATGGGCAGCTGCACCATTAACCAGCTGGGTCAAAATTTGACTTACCAAATGGGCAGCTGCACCATTAACCAACTGTGTCAAAATATGACTTACCAAATGGGCAGCTGCACGATTAACCAGCTGTGTCAAAATATGACTTACCCCAATGGGCAGCTGCACCATTAACCATCTGTGTCAAAATATGACTTATCAAATGGGCAACTGCACCATTAACCGGCTGTGTCAAAATATGACACACTGAAAGTTTCCAAACCCGTATACATTTACCTTATAAAACTTATAACTGCAAAAGAAAAAAAATGTACCTCTGATTGTCTACTGTAAGAAATGTTAATCACTAGCATGATGTCCTGTTGTGTGTCAAAATATGACTCATCAAATGGGCAGCTGCACCATTAACCAGCTGTGTCAAAATATGACTTACCAAATGGTCAGCTGTACCATTAACCAGCTGTGTCAAAATAGGATTTACCAAATGGGCAGCTGCACCATTAACCAGCTGTGTCAAAATACAGCTTACCACATGGACAACTGCACCATCTATCTGCTGTGTCAGTTTAAGACTTACCACATGGATAACTGTACCATCTATCTGCTGTGTCAGTTTAAAACTTACCACATGGATAACTGTACCATCTATCTGCTGTGTCAATTTAAGACTTACCACATGGACAACTGCACCATCATTTTGCTGTGTTAACTTATTGTTTAATTTATTAATTCATATATTTCATTTTGATTACCAGGTAAGTATGCTGGTAACAGACCCTTTCAGCCATGAACCAAGCCCAATGGATACCAGTAACATGCATGAGGTTAACATGCTCATGTTTTTGTAGAATATTAATGTGCAGGAAATAGAGGGGAATAATTAGGCATAAATAGAGTATTTTTAGATTAAGGCATCTATACTGTTAACATTAGATCAGTTAAGCAAGTGGAGAAAGAAAATAAACACTCACATTATGCAAATGATCTAGATATATTTACATTATTTACAGATGGCACAAAATATCTGTGTGTTTGAAAAGTACATATATATTTATATTCCCTTGCCTAACCCCTACCCTGTACCTAAAACACACACATACACTCATACATATGCTGGATCTATTCTCTTAAGAATTCTCACATTAGATATCACGTTATATGAAATTGAGGGGGGTTTTTTGGAAGCTAAACAGGGTTGGCCTTGGTTAGTACTTGGATGAAAGGCCACCTGGATAAACCAAGTGCTAGGGGGAAGTGATGCCATTACAGAAGGTGGTCACACAATTGGTCTTTGCTTTAAAACTAGTATCTGATGAAGTTTTAAATGACTGAGATAAAAGCTCTTATTGGATGTAGATATATATATATATATATATATATATATATATATATATATATATATATATATATATATATATACATATATTTTGTATGACTTTTTTGCTCATTAAAGTGCGTTTTTTAATCTTCACATGTGAATGGGCCTTTGAGAATGCACACATTTTGTGGATTCAATTGAATAGATAAATGGAGTAAACTGTTGGGAACCGTAAGGAACACATATAGTTTTTTTATTTTGTTGGTTTATGTGGTGGTGTTGGTGTCCAGGTTGAAAAAAGTTGTGATGCAGTCATGGTTCAATTTCATTATTTATGAAGTTAAATGAAGGCAGATGAGCATTGCTCTAGTGAGTGTGCATTTACATATATTACAGTTTCTTAAATACATACAAGGGGTGCTGTATTATCACTTTAACCAGGCCTAGTGGGCATGTGTTAAGATTGCAGAGTAAGATTGCAGACATGTTAATTAACCATACATTGGTGCTGGAATGTTTTGGTGCAAATATCTTTACAGAATCTGGTTCAAACAAGTTGAATGACTAAAACTAAAGTTCTTCATACTTCCAGTTAGTGCCTATAAACTTTGCAATAAATAACTTTAATCAGAATAATGTACACAGTCTCAGTCCTGTCCAGTTTCGGAAATGACAATGTCTGTGTAGGCTTCCGTGTGTTGCAGTTTAGTCAGCCTAAAGTAAGCTGAGAATTGTAGCCAGCATATGGATAGTAAACACTCTGGATTCTGCAATCGCTTTCACTCTGATTTCATCAGATCTGCCGTAGGGTAGATTAGGGGAAAGAACAGGGAGAAATCGAATACCATCACTGAAGTATCGAATAGAGAAAACTATACAGCAGTTAACACAAGACGTGTCATTATTAGACGAGTATAGAAGAGGGAACAGATCAACAAAGATACTCAGAAAGATATATGTGATAAAAGCAATGCACAGTATTATAGTAGATCAGGATCTATCTTGCACTATTACAGATATCTCATCACAGGCAGAAAAACTTAGAAGATACACAGATAAATATAAAGGAAAAGTACAAAATAAGCTATTTATTGATGACCCAAAAAAGTTTTATAGAAAATTGGGAAACAAGGTAAAAGGAATTGAAAGACCACCAAAAGAAAAGAAGTAGATACATTTTGGACAAATATTTATGCACATCATGTGGAACATAACAAAGATGCTAAATGGATAGAAGAAGTAAAAGAAAGAATAAGAAGTTTAAAGGTACAGGATACGAAATGGGATGTAGTAAAAGCCAAAGAGATTGAAATAAAGTTAATAAAAGCCTCTAAGTGGAAAACCCCAGGCCCAGATGTAGTACCTAGCTTCTGGCTGAAGGCATTAACATCTTTGCATGAAGATTTAGCCATGAGTAAGAACTATTTATATGTGCATCCCGAACAGACACCAGCCTGGCTAACAACAGGAAAAACAATACTCCTACTTAAGAGTGAACCTGCAAGTTACCCTAAAAATTATAGACCAATAACTTGCCCTCTGATGACATATAAACTACACATATGAATTGATGCAGACAGAGTTTAAAGTCATTTAGAAGCAAACTCAATTATGGCAATAGAACAAGAGGGTAATAAAAGAAAGTCATATGGAAGAAAGGATCATTTGTTGTTGAATAAAGTCATAGTGAAGAACTGCAAAAAGAGGAAGAATTTAAATATGGCATGGATAGACTATAAAAAAGCATTTGATTGTATCCCATGTTCATGGATAAAAGAGTGCTTAAAAATGTATAAGACACACCCTACACTGATAAACTACATCAGAGCGACCATGAAACAGTGGCAGACTGCTTTGCAGTTAAGCCATGATAAAGGACAAATTGTTATTCCAGGGATAAAAATTCAAAGGAGAATATTCCAGGGTGACTCTCTCCTGCTCCTTTGCCTTGCCCTTAACCCATTAAGCTGTTTAACAGATTAGGTCATGACTATAATTTGGCTCTTGGAAAGCAACAAAGTGTAAAGATTTGTCATCTTCTCTTTGTCTATGATTTAAAACTGTACAGATTATCAGATGAGGAACTCAAAACACAACTGCAAGTGGTCAGAACTTTTTCAGATGATATAAGAATGTCATTCGGTCTTGATAAATGTGCAAAAGCAACCCTGAAGCAGGAAAGCTGCAACACCAAGAAAACATCAGTTTGGGACAAGAATGTGATATAAAAAAACTTGAACAAGAGGGTATGTATAAATATTTGAGAATTGATGAAGGATCAACAATAAAACATGAACAAATGCAAATAACATACAGTAAGGAATATTTTAGAAGATCCTAAAAATAGTGTTGACATCTAGGAACAAAGTTCAAGCTATAAACCAATTTGCTCTTCCTGTTCTAACTTACAGTTTTGGAGTGACTGATTGGCCCCAAAATGTGTTGGATAGATTAGATAGGAAAAAAAGAAGGATGCTTCATGCTCACCAAATGATTTATAAAACTCACTGTATACCAAGATTATATATATTCCCCGTTCTGAAGGAGGGATGGGCCTCCTTGAAATTGATTATGTGTATAGATCTGCAATCATGGGACTGCATACATATCTGCTGACCTCACAAGACCCAAACATAGTGAAAGTTTTGAAACATGAGGAGAATAAATCTAAGATGACTTCCCTTCTTAGTCTAGCAGAAGGATATCGGTGTCAAGCGGGAATGGAAATCAAACCAGAAATAGATAAAAATCAGGCAGCAACTGAATGTGTCAAAAAACAAAAGAAAGTATATAAGGTGAAGGATCAGATGATAAGACAAGAAATGTGGAAAATGCATAAATATAGTTGCAAGTATAGGAAACTCCTGGAACAACCTCATGTTGATTAGGATCGAACGCAGGAATGGTTAAGGAGAGGCGAATTCAAACCAAAAGATGAAAGGTTAATAGTGGTGGCCCAAGATAGTGGACTACATACACATTGATTTACAAAGTCCATTGAACATGTGGGAGAAACAGACAAATGGAGGTTTTGTAAAACAGAAATAGAAACAGTCGCACACCTTGTTGCTGGTTGTGATATACTAATGGCAGAAGGACTGTATACTGAAAGGCATAATAATGTGACAAGACTATTGCACTGGGGATTGTGCAAATACTATAATAATGAGGTAGCTGAAAAACACTGGAGGCATGAGCCACAAAGCATCATAGAAAATGATGGTCTACATCACAAGGGATCACCCATTATCAACAATTGAAAAGATAGAAGTGAAGAAACCAGATATAGTGGTCCATGAAAAGAAGACAAAGGTGGCATTGAAATCACTACACCCAGTGACTACAGTGTCTTGTGTACAGAGAGACACAAAGTCATAAAATATCAGGATCTGCAGGATGAAATGAGAGCAACATGGAAGAAAGATACCCAGACTGTTCCAAAAGTAGTAGGAGCAACGAGTCTTATAAAAAACAAATCTACAGTCATATTTAGATATGTTACCGATGCACGTAACTGTGTACAAATTGCAGGATTCATTACTGGGCACATTGTGGGTGCTGTGAGGAGCACTTCTGGCTGACATCAAAGATTAAAATAATACTAATTTCATGAACTTTAGTCATACTTTGACTTAGGAATGGGGTCCATTCCCATCATGGTATTAAAATCCCAAAAGATTTGGAGAAATTAAAAAATATATATATCATCCCTAAAAAAGAAGGGGGGATTTTGTAACAATGTGGACCACCTAGACCGGTAGGTGTTCATGTAAACAGCAAAGAAAATGTATATTGGATCATACTTAACTAGATAACTGTGCCAGAGGGACAGCTGTTTGGTGGGGATGCTTTGAAATTTCAGGACTGCTACTACCTATAGAAGATGGGAGTAGCAATGGGTACTTATGTAGCCAATACTTATGCTAACTTAGTTATGACAATATGGGAAGATAAGTATGCATTTAACTCTTGTAAACCATATCTTAAAGATGTTTTATTCTATAAACATTTTGTAGATAATATCTTTATGTTATGGAAAAGTTCAGTTGAAGCTCTTGAACAATTTGAGAATTATTTAACATCAACTGTTGATTTTTTTTTAACCTTTAAGAAAACTTACTCACTGTAAAAAATATGTTTTCTAGACATACATTTAGAAAAAAATGTAATAGGTGAGTTGAATGCAAAAGTTTATAAGAAACCTACACAAAGGAATACATAGTTACTTCATACAAGTATGTACCCACATTTTAGAGAAAGGGCAAATGGTTAGGTATTCAACCTGAACACAAAGAGTACTATTTGTAAAGAACAGATTGAGAGTCGAAGTTATGATTTTTTGACCTACGGTTACAATATAGATTATTTAAATTTAATTAAAATGATTTTGCTCAGCAATGATATCAAAAAGCAAAGCCTTTTTTGACTGTAGCCCTTAGATTCAACAAATTTGAACCAAAATGCTGCTACTACTGAGTTAAGGTTTAGCACTAGTTATAACAAGCAGATGGAAGCTAAAAACAACTTCTAGAGAAGCGGAAGCAATGAAATGTTACCTCCCTCTAATTCCAAAGTTTGTCTACAGGAAAGGTAAGAATTTAAATAAAGGTTGTGTTATAAAGATCTTAGCTTGAGAGAAAATAGTAGTGCAAGAGAGGGGCACCTTTCCATGTCATAATCATACTTGTGTGCTTTTAAACAGAAGTTCCCTCGTTCACCCTGTTACAAAACCTGAATATAGATTTTATAGTTATGCAACCTGTGACACTATTAATGTTGTGTATATTGCTACCTGTATGAAATGTGACTCATTCTGCATAGGTAAGACAAACAAAAAACTTAAATGCTTAATGAACATATGTCAGATATAAAGAGATTAGTGAAGACAAATGCTTTAGCGAAGCATATAATATAGAATGATAAAACACATCACTTTAAATTTGCAGTTCTGTAAGTGTTTAAGAACTGTGATAGAGGTGAAGCCCTAGAAGTAAAATGGATAAATAGTTTAAGGTCTTATCAGCTACCAGGCTTGAATGAAATGTGTAATTTAAAACTGTTTTTAAAATTGCAATCACTGAAATAATAATTGCTTTTTATTGTTTTAAACTAGGATGTTTATAGTTCACTATTACTGATTAGTGTGCCTTTAATAGATGATTATGTTAATTAGGATGATGATACTGAATGAGGCCATTTAAATGGTTCTGTTTTTTTACTGCAAGTTTTAAATCTAATGACACACGTTGTGTGATAGCTGCTGAGCTAGTTGTTCTGAAGTTTATTTATTAAATCTGTGAAGTAACTGGAAGTTTTTTAAGCTGTTATTACAGTTCAGTGTTTTGGTATATTACTGTTCTGATATATATATCCTCCATCCCTCTTTACTCTGTTCTGAAGAGGGCAATCATTTTAACTGTACAGTTGTACTTTTAAATGTATAAAATATTGAACTGCCTTTATTTTCCATATTCAGATTTACTCTGAATTGTACAAACCATTAAAATGTAATTTTCAATACATTATATTTGTATTTGTACTTTGTACAACTGTATGCGAAGTACACAGCAGTGGTTAAAATGGGCCCACTATGGATCTGCCGCTACCCCAGTTAACAAACACACAAATAAGTAAATAAATGCTTTGTCTCTAAACCACACTGAAGCAGCCTGCAGATGAAAGCTCTGGCATAAACTAGACTTCATTATGCAGAATATTGCATTATTTCCTGAAACACATAATGCAGGAGGCAGATATGTACAGAAAAAAGGGATACATGACATGAACCAAAACACTCTAACAACAAAAGTTTAATGTTAGACACAAAATGTTGAGAATAAGCCTTCAAGAGAAGATAACAAATCTGTGTTAAACTGAACAACACATTACAACATAAATTCACTTCAGAGAGCTGCATCATTACAATCTCATAATCAAAGTATTAGAAGAAGATGTAAAATAGTTAATTCTAGTGTATAAGATGATTTAAAGACTTCAGTAATTTAAATAAATGGTTTGATGATGATGTTTAAGAATACCTAACATAACTCTAGATCTCCAATGATTTGTAACTGCAATAGTCAATCATATTAACTGGATTTTAACCACCTTGTCTTTCTTCAATGCCATAAAGAAATTTCACCAGCTATGTCTCAGTCCATATGAACATCAGTGCTAATCTTACATGCATTCTTTCAAAGGTTAGTAGCTGTGTAAGACTGCCAAGTAAAGTCAGTTTTAAAGAATTTCTTTATTTTATTCTATTTTGCTTTTTTATTTTATTTTGTTTGTTTTCCAGGATAGAGGTTCCAATGTTCTTCAAGGGTTCATTCCCCTTAAATTACTGATAGGCAGTTGTGACTGTAGTAGACTGTTGCTCATACAATGATAGCAAACAACAATATTAACTGTGTAAAGGTACAACAAGGAAGAAGAAACTGTCTATACATTTCTAAGGAAAGATGACAGGTAGCTTTATAGTAACAGTGACCACTCCTTGAAGATGTAGTATTACGTTAAGCATACTTATGCATAAAGGTAGCAGCTTCTTCAAGATAGGTGATTGTAAAATAAAAACAAAAAAACAAAAGGTTTGAATAGAATTGCCAAGCAGTGCAAAAAAAAAAAAAACAGAACAATTACAGGATCCATTGAAGCAGAAGTGACCAAAAGCTGTCCTCACCTTAAACTGTGCATCTGATCCATGTTTTGCCAAGATATGGCCATTATGTAGTAGCCTCTAAACTACATTATGTAGATGCATTCCTGCTGCCCTAGTGAAATGAGCCATCATTGTACACTGAAGAAGTTGATTGTATTTGTCATAGCAAAAAGTATTCTATGGTGGCAATCCTTTAGAAAGAGTCTCTTTTCCTGACTGGTTTTCCTTTTCCTATTCTGTAAGACACAAAACATAGACGAGTTTCTTGAAGATTATTAATTCTTCTGATGAACTATTTCCAGTGCCTGTGAACATCGAAAAAATGCAGGTGATGTTATCTATCATTATAATACTTTCAAAAAATGCTGCCCACTGAACATTGTGGCAAGGAGACATTGCAGCAACTACGTTTGGCTGGATAGCTTAATTTACTTTCAATAATACCCTTTCATTATAGAATATCATGCAAAATGGCTAATACAAGAGAACTTGTATTACTGAAAGGAAGAGGTAATAGCAACCCAAAATAATGGCTTTCAGAAAACTGCATCTATTGGTCTGAAAATGAGGTAAAGTTATCCTTTCTAGCATGAACTTAGATCTCAGGGAGGAAAGGAGTAACATGTCTTATTGTAGATTTAAGTGAAAGATAACTTTAATGAAGGTCTTGACAGAAGGATGAAATTTTGTCTATGTGATAGCTGGTATGATAGTTAGTGATTGCCTAAGTATTAATTCTCCAAATGGATAGCAACATAAAAAATTATATAAAATGAGGAATAATAAAAACTGGAAATGATATAAATGGTGTAGATAACCAGGAAGTGTATGCATACAAGACTGTAAATATGCAAAACTTCCATCATAATCAAATAATATTATTTATTTTACATTTGTATGCAAAATGTTCATATATTAGCTGTTACATGCAACTGCGGTATTCATGTATGCATTACTATTCAAAAACATTTAAAATGCATTTACAGTTATATTATATAATCTCCACACTTTACCCAAATTTTGCTGTAGCTTGTTTTGTTTACCTTCTAAGATCTGAAGCAGCCTGAAGATCTATTGTTATGGATGAGTATAGTATATCAATATTTATTTATTTGTCCTTTGATAACTGGGAAAGTCTGAGCTATTGGCCCATTTTCAGTGCAGGACCAAGGAGAAAGGCTCCACACAGATTCAAAAACATTTAAACAGTAGTCAAGTAACTATATAGAAGGGGAGAAATCCTGCCAACAGATTAAATATTTTGCAATCAGTTGGGAGAAAGGCTCCACAAAACACATAAAATATTTTACAGTAGTTGATAAGTGATTATATACAAGGGGAGAAAACACCCAGAACAGATAAAAAACAAACAGGTTGAAATATATTTACAGAAATATTAAGAATACAATATGTAGTGCAAGCAGGAAGACACACTGCAGAAGGGTATAGCCTATGTCAAACAAACTTTATTCAAAACATTGACTATATTTCTAATAATATATGGAGGTGAAAATAACACAGTACTCTGCAGCCATAATAAACAGAGTAATAGAATGAGATGAGAAGGAGTAATGAGCAGAAGGGAAAATTAAGAACATGGAGAGAGAGTTGATTATTATTAGAAAGATGGAAATGTTATGGAAGGACATCAGACAAGAAAACAAATAGTAGTAAGTGTTGGCTGAAGAGGTAGAAGAACATACATTAGTACAATGATATCATTAAAGTGAGAACTTCTTTTGATGTTAGGCTATTATTACCTGCTAAGATATGAAGGTGTTAGGGATTCTGAGGGAGAAGGCATAGTTATAGTAAGTAGGTAGTCATGCATCTATTTTTGGGTCTTGTGCAGGTGCAGGTACAGGTGTAAGATAGATATTTTACACTGTTCTTGAAATTGGAAAGGTTGCTAGTATGTTTAGGGGATAAAGGGATAAGAGTTTCAGGACTGGGCTACATTGCTGAAGTAGAGAAAGTTTTCTGCTAATAGGTGTGATGTGTAGGTAGTGAGGAGCATTTTGTTTCCAGATCAACATGGCTTAGTAGGGGTGTATGTATGCAATAAGTCTTGTAGAGTTTTGCTTTGTTCTGGTTTGCATATTAATGTGTCGGCTAGGTATAGTTGAGTGTAACATAGTTGCCTGCATAATTCAACCCAGTCAAGCTCTTTTAGGGGAGCAGTTATGGGTTCTGTTTGATTTAGTGGCAAAGTTTGCTGCAGCACTGGTTTAGTTTATTTTGGATGGAAGCTTGAAGTTTAATTAGTAACGGGGACTCATGTAGTAAAGTGGGAGTAGGAGTGTACATGCCAAGAGAGTCCTAGATGAATCAGAGAAGTTGTTTTTTTGTGCTATAGAGTACTCCTAATTTTTGGTTAGTTTTTTTTTTGATAGCCTGTCAAATTTCAAGTTGTCATCAACTGTCATGCCTAGCAGATTGGCATGGGGTATGACTTCTGTAGTGGTGTTATCAAACGCTCCACTTCCATGCAGTAGTTGATTTAGTACACTCATGTTCATTTCTACATCTCACCATGGCTCATCTGTCTCCCCTAACCTCAAAGACAGGATTTGTGTAAAACTAACATCTTTATGAAAACGTTGTCTCCATTTATCACAAGTGGCATCCCACCTATTTTGCACTCTTGGATTTGGCCAAAGTATGTAAACCAAATTTGCTTGCTCCTCATTATAACTCTAAGACTTTATACCTCCCTTTCGCCCCTGGGTATACAAATTATTTGGCATTGAGTACCATCATTGTATGTTGTTCGTATTCTTATTCCTAATCAGAAGTCAGTGCATAATATAACCTATCCTGTTCCATCCCTCCTGCCAGAGTTAGAACAAGGTCTTCCTTGGGTTCCCTTCTGTTAGGAACTGCAGGATTCGGGCACAATTCTGCTTCTCCAGCAGTTCATTTTAGATTGTACGCATCCTTCGTTTCATTTCACTTTCCACCTACTGATCTGTTAGGGATCACAGTAAATAACAAACTGAAGACTGATGCCCTGCTCAAGTCCGCAGGTTCGAATTTCAACGAAGGCTAGGAATTCTTTACCAGGCCAAGCTGTTCTTAAACATAATTTAACATAATAACTTCAAAGTTATCCATAACCATTGTGTTCATGTTGCCTCCACCACTGCACTCACTGACTATCTGCACTAAGCAGCATCTCCCTAACTGGACCAAACCTACAATAAAATGCTCCATTGGGCTGCAGGTTCCTCTTCTAGGCAGTCTCTGAGAAGCATTATGCTGTAGTCTGTGGTAAGAATTTCAGCCCTTCTTTAAAATGGTATAACCACAGCTTTGCCACAAACATTTCTGTTTTTCAAATAATCCTGCCTAAACAATATCTATATTGGTACTGCTTCTCATTTAACGTTTATAGAACATTCTAGCAGCTTTAAATAGATTATATGGTGAACCGTACCTCTGAACTGTCCAGATTTTCACAGAATAAGCATATTTTTGCTCATATTTTTCTTCTGTTCCTTATAAATTTGTGGTTTTCTGGCAAATCACTGAGATGATCTGAGGACCGAAGTCACTAAATAATGACATACATTTGAGTTTCAGACTTCAAATCCTTCAGAAAATGTATGTTAAAACAAACCCTGTTACTCTAGCAACTTTCTACGTTTATAACAGCAATATCTAAAATATGTCCTATATTCGGGACTTCGTTTCCCCCATTTTGTCAGGCTTTGTCCAGATCTCTTGCACTAAGAGGTTGATAGTTATGTGGTGAATCTGTCACTCTGTGGTTATAATCAATCTATGGAACAAGCTCCCTTTGAATTTAAAGGCAAATACTTTCTCAAAACAGTCATTAAATCCTATTTTATTTTTAAATTCAAATGCATCTGTGGCAATAATTGACATCAGAAATTTGGCCTACATTCCCTTTAACATGTATTCGTTTTACATTTTTAAAGACGTTTTTGTATTTCCATCGATCGTTTAATTCCTATTTTTATCTCCTTACTTCCTATAGTCTCCCCTCTTCCTTCCCTCCCTCCCATTTCATTTTGCTGTTCTTTTCCCACTCTCCTTTCTTTGATTCTACCCCTACCCCTGTCGGCATGATTCCTGTAGCTCAGGGTGACTCCTTTTTTACTTGTTGTTCTCAGAACTATTGTATTCATCTCCTAAATATAGCACAATGTGTATCTAGTTCTTTTCTGAGTTGCAGATAATATTGTTCTGCTGAGATTTATTACCAAACTGTTTGAAATTTATCTCAGATTGAAATGTTTTGCTGTACATTTTTATGCTGAAGTATTATTCTCAGATTTACTGACATATACCTTTGTGTTTGTTTTCTTGCTGGGCCTACTCTGAAGATTTGTGAAACATTGCTGAAACTTCTCATTGGCTACTTAAATAGCTAAACATAGTGCGTGATTCTATCCCCAGGTATAATGATGAGACTTATGATACACAGTTGTCCACTGGGCTGTGTTTAGTGATGTGTACTGTGTGCATATGTTTCCCATCATACAACGCCGATTACATAGTTGTTCAATGATTCCATCACTAGTGTTAGCTATGCATTACTATGGTGGTAGATTGCTATGAATCAGTGATGGTGTATGCTGACTGTCAGACTGAATTATATTGTGGTTGCTTTGCACCAACTGCAGAGACATAGCTGTGTTCATTGTTTAATACAGATGTATGATGCATTTGTTGTGATTCCTGTCAGTGGTGGGTGGGTGTACATCTACAATAGGGATGGAGCTCTGCTGACACTGGCATATGCTAGGTATCTGCATGCATATGCCACAGCATCTTAACCACTGTCACGTGCATATGTCACAGTGGCTTCCTGTTCCACTGCTAGACACATTTGACACACTGTCTTACAGTCATCAGTTGTGTGGTGGTCATATATGATGTTGTTCCCAGTACTTGTGCCGGTGCTTTTACAGTGCAACAATGCTGAGATGCACAATACAACACAAGTGCATAGCACAGCTGTGGTCAGACTTTACACATCACTACACTGACCTCCATCTGCATGGGGGTCCCCTACCAGAAATGCACTTTGTAATGACATTAATAGCACTCATCTGATAGATATGCATGATACTGGGTGAGCTGGTGAGTTCCAAACAAGCAATGTGCATAATGTGCAACATACAAATTTACATGTATATGTGCAGTATATTGTGGGTGTCTTACCTCTAAGATGTGTGTTCTCTGAATGCTTCATTAACTTTAGTCTGCATATCTAGTAAGTTATTGAAGTGGGGTGGGATTGACACAATGGTTAAGGTCTTTACCCCTCACAGGTGCATAGTTTGATTCTGACCTCTAATGATTGGCTAGGCTTGAAATAGTGTACAGACTGATAGCCTAGTATTTACCTATGAAACTATGAAGGTAATAATATGTTAGTAAGTAGACAATAAGTGCTACTGCAAAAATAATGCTGATGCCCCTAAGATTTTTGCTTGATGTGAATCTGAAAATTCCCATTTGACTTTTGCTTTTATACTGACATACAACTTGCTGCGTACCCATTTATCCATTTATGCACTCATCAGATTGTGTGCTTTCATTTGTATGTCAGTGTATGGGCATTTGCATGCATCTATTTTTACGTGGTTTCTTCACCACTTAGCAGCGCCAACAGATACTATGAATGGCAACATGAGTGCATGTGACCACTTGTCATACAAAAGCGCACCATGTACTATACCAACTGACTCCAAATACTAGTCTGTGTTGCTCCAAATTGTGGTACATCAGCATTATAAGAAATCATTCAGTGGCGTTATCACCTCAGGAAGCATCATTCTGTGCTACGCAAACACACACTGGAATAACAATCTAGACAGGTACTTACAACATGGTCTCATTTATTTTGTCTGTACCAAATTTATAAAAAAGACCACTCCTGGACATGCATACCCATCAATAATGAGTCATCACGTGAGTGTATCCTTTTCATTTACCAAACACATTTCTTTTGGAACACTGCCAGCCACAATGTCCCAATTTACCTAACTTGGAAAAAGAAGATTCAACAAATTGGACTTATAATACATATTATGAGTTGCAAATGTTTAGTCATGAAAATTACTTTCTGTGCTTTCTGTAACTTTTAATCATCTTTCTATGCACTGTGCCTTTACTAGATAATGCCACAGAATATTGTAGTAAAGCCTTACTAGAGATCAATAATATTTTTCCCTTATTTATCCTGAACAAATCACATCCATATCACTCCTCTAGACAACAAAAAAATTTGGCAGCTTCTGCACCATCATTACCATGTATGAAAGGTCTACCATAAATTCAAAGCCCCTCAAAATCTGCAAGTATTCATATAGGTTACAAATAAATATAAATACAGAACAATTCCATAATAAGCAACAGCATTTCAATAAGAATCTTAAATAGTTTTGAGCAGGCCTAAAATACCTAGTTATCTCAAATTAAAAAAATAAATAAATAAATGGATAAATAAATAAATAAATAAACAATGCCTGACTCCATTCGACCTGCAGGTCCATTCATCCATCCACAACCCCTTTCCCCCATTTTTGTACATGGGGTCAGGTTGTCAGTTTAACAATGACAATCATCTAGAGCCAACGTTTACATCACCGGATTGCTCTTCCATACCATACAGTCACATGCACACTCTCACCTGTGATCAATTTAGAGTGCCCAATCCACCTACTGCATGTCTTCGGAATGTGGGAGGAAACCAGGGCACCCCAATAGAAACCCACATCGACACATGGAGGGCATGAAGAGTTCACACACAAGGCATCCTAGCTGAGAACTGATCTTGAGAACCTCTTTATGTGAGACGACAACAGTACCTGTTGCATCAATCTGTAGCTAACAGAGATGGAACTATTCATCAACTCAGCGTCAGCATTGCTTCATTAATTAACTCATAATCTCACTAAACTAATCTTCACTCAGTTTTTTATTAATTTCCAAATTGTGCATTCACCATACTTCACTTTTTTTGCCATAAATTATTCCAGTTTACTTCACAATTACATGGGCATATCAGAAGAGCAGAGTCCACTCTCTCATCTTATCAAAGCACAGAATTTTTTTTTTTCTGGAATGAATGTTCTGCTCTTACAACATTATTCTTGCAAAAAATACAGATCAGTCATTACAATCTTCAAATGTTAGTTTTGCAACTCCAAAAACCCAGTATAAGATTTGATATTACATTGTATTCATTCAAGGTATCTAAAATATGGAATACATTTCCCCAATAAACAGCAGTCCATCCTAGCTGCAGTTTAAATCCTTGGCATTTTTGTCATTTCTCAGAAGATCAATGTGTTCCTCTGAAATCAAATTATTATGTTTTTTTCATAGATCACCTCCGTATTAATTATCTTTCTTATCCCAAGAGAACTTTTGCACCTTATCTGCCCGAATGCCTTCTTACCCTCATTGATTGTCACATTTTCTCTCGTCCAATTCTTCCTCTTGTTTTTAAGTATCTCTTTCTTCTTTACCTTATCTCTGTTCTATCTCATAGTTTGACTCCAATTCTGCTTTTAATCTCTCTACCAACTTGCTGAGCACCATCCTCAAACATACGTGCCCCTACAGGTATGTTCTTACTCATAAGCACCTCATTTCTAAGTACATATTAATTCCCTATTAATCACTACAGTCCCTTAATCTCCTGTATTACCATAACGTCCATATTAATGCATTAGCTTTTTATTTGTGCATTTCCCCCTATCCAGCCCTCATTTGTTCTCTGTTGAAAGCTACTGAGATGCTGTTTAGTCATGTAGTCAAAACTGAGTGTTTGTGACCTCAAGGACATAATTTTTCCAGACCTGACTATTTACCTTAGCCTCTGCTGCCCACTTATTTTCTCTTTGATCTTTCCCAGCTTCATTGGACTCTCCATTAAATCCAGTCTTTCCATTATATAGTCAAACTGTATGAGTTTGAGTTTTACTAGCAGGCCTTCCAGCATATAGAGTGCACTTATTTCTATAACTATTGATTGATCTGCTCACCTTGCAGTCAGTCCTAGGTATTCTTGACAAACATGCCTAAGATTTTTAACTACTTGTTGGTAGTGATAAGCAAGAAACAGAGACTCTGAACACATTTATGACAACTACTAAATAATTAGCAATGTATTTTGTTACTCAAGGACTCTATATAATAATCTGATCTACTAGGAGAAAGCGACTGTGAATAACACTCAGATTAAGAAAGAAGTGCATCACTTTTAGAGGAGAACAATTCTATTGCTTCCAGTGCCTCCCCAAAATAAATATCTGCAGGGAAGAATTAGAGGTCAGAGACCTTCTTCTTCACACTGTATATCTAACTATAATGGTAAGCAAATGTGATCATCATGTGACAAACTATTCCCATCTTCCTTTTCAGAACTGAAAGGGAAAGAATAAGAAGATGGCATTCCTTCTCTTGTCTTAATTATCCTAGAAGATGGCATCTTAAAAGGCCCTTAGAAAACCTGAGTCTGTTGCTTAAGTAGCTCAAAGTACTACTCTGCCAAATTTAACATAATAAAAAAAGGGAGAGCAGAAGGCATAATACTGGATATCTTTCATAATGGCAATGTGTCTCTCAGCTGTCTGGGTCTTGGATATCTGAGAAACAGTATGATGAGTACTGTATGTTTGAGAGGCTGTCCTTCTGGAAGTAGTAGGGAAACTGGACATCTGTATGAGGAAAGCAGAAACTAAAGCAGTCACTGGTGCCTCAAGCAAGGGCAAGATGCTCTGGAACTCATGCCAGATAACTGGAGGCCAACATCCAAGGTGAAAGCCATCTTACTAACAATTGTAAAACATTCTGAATCTGCCTCCATTTCAAACAATATTTTAGCCAGACCAGCCTTAGGTTCCACTAATGAAGAGTCTTCCTTGTAAATTTGTTGAACTGATGATGCAACTAGAGAGAACATGGGATCTACAAAAGGTCTTAGTAATCACTGGAGAGGAGTGATTGTAAACTCCTTTAGCCAATGGCTGTCCATTCTACTCCATATTATCAGATTTGGCCTCCTCAGTTACTGATGTCTGTCACAGTATGAGCCTGATACATGGTGCATATGTTTTAAATCTTTTATGCCTTATACCTTTTTGCCTTTTGTTTCCTAAGATGTTGTCTCACTTGCAGATTTATAGGCCAGGACAACATACCTTCAATGCCTCCATATCCTTTAAGCAATAAATAGAACTTCATATCACATCATATCCAACTACAATACCCCTTCCATATCACCTGCTACACATGAGGTATATATAAAAAAATGCCATCTCTCCATATCAAGTCTCCTCACACTATTCTCTCTGGAGATATCAACTGTCCCTCCATTAACTGGGAAATCTAAATCAACTCAAATAAACAAGCGCAGTGATTCCTAGACTTCATTAAGACCAGCCCCATTGAACCACTGATTCAAAAATATTGGACTTGGTTTTAAGCAATATACCCAGCCTACAGTTACCATATCAATGGTCAAATCTGGCCACTGTTCGTTAACACTCAATCACAAAGCATACTGCTTCTATGGAACTGCCTTTTACTCCACATTAAGCAAAGGATATATCTTACTCTGTTCAAATGCATCTTGGATGAATGAATGGGAAATTGCAAATTCACCACCACTTTAATACCCTTGTCCTTCACTGATCGGGATGTAAACCTCTAAAAATTCACTAGTTCTTCTAACCTATGAGCACTTAAAATTCGCTTGTTCATAAACTGCAAGGTTTGTATGACTAAGCTGCATACAGTTTTCACAGATCAATAGCTAGTAAGTGCCTATGAACCTATAAGGACATACGTAGTCCAAGAGCCTTGGATCGAAGTCAGATTGGGTTAATGGTAGATCCTGTCTCTTGCACCTAGTAGGCTTCATTGAACATGTCTCTGATGTATTAGACTAAGGCAAATTAGTTCACACTGCCTACCTGGATGCGGCCAAAGTCTTTGATACCATCCCATATTCTGGCATTAGGGACAAATATCAAACTAAATGTAAACCTATATGGATAGCAAACTGGCTAATGGTGAGAAACCAATCTATTAATCTGGTAGGCCTGTACTCTTTGAAGAGAGTAGCTACCAGCACTGCTCCCCAGGAATCAGTTCTAGGACCACTTCTTTTTTAGTATTTATTTTTTTGATGACATTTATACTGATAGCTGACATCAAGAACCTGTGGCTGAACAAGTTTGCAGATGACTGCAAATTTGGAGTTTCATTAACTCGCTATCTGATTTCCAGACACTTCTGGAGGGGTGAATATGTACTAATAAGTGGTGACTGACCATGGCCTAAAAGTAAATGACAAGAAATGCAGCATTCTGTCCTTTGGCAAAACTGGGCACATGTACACCCATCACAGTCATCAGGGCCCTGGGCACTTTGATTGACAATGAACTATGTTTTGATCACCATGTAGCCACTGTTAGGAAATCCTTTTACTTAGGCAGACTATTTATTTATTTATTTATTTATTTATTTATTTACATTTGTTTACCGGGAAATTCCGACTGGACGCAGGTCCTTTTTCAGGGGATGCCCAGGGAGAAAAGCTCCACATCATGTACATGATAAATAGAGATACAAAGTTGCAGCAATAGTAAACAACATTACAGGTTGTTGGCTTTAATACAATAACAAGATATTGATTATCAACAGTATATACAGAAAATGTTGCAAGTTAAGATAGTTTCTTGTCATTTATAATATTAGTAACAAAGTTGTCAGACAAGATTTTAAGTTACGTAAAGACAACTAGCTAATTCTGACTGTGGTTAGTAGTGGCGGTAGTATAGTGTTAAGAGTCTAGGTGGGGGGGTAAGGAGGGGTAAGTCTGGATTAGAACAAGGACAAGGCCAGTGCAAATTTAAGTAGAATTTGAGTGCAGTCTTGAAAAGGCTGCTGGAAGGCAGAGTAGTTATAGAGGGTGGAAGATTGTTCCACAGTTTTGATATGGTACATGAAAATATGGCTTCTCCTGCTGGGTTTTTGGGTTTGATAACAGTGAGTTGATTTTTGTTGCTTGATCTTATAGGGGCCTAGTGGAGTGATAGGGTTGGAGAAGGGTTTGAAGGGAAGGGATGTTAAGGGGGTGGTTTGAAGGGAAGGGATGTTAAGGGGGTGGTTAATAAGTTTATGAGTGAGGGTGAGTTGATTAAAGTGAAGGAGTTGTGGGAGTTCTAGCCAGTTTAGTTCTTTAAGGGAGATACAGTGATAGCTGCAGTAGGTGGTTCCAGTGGCAAATTTAGCAATTTTGATGTAACAAGTATCCAGCTTGTGTAGATCTGTCTGTCTAAGGTTGGTAGGTATGGGGGATGCATAGAGTAGGGTGGAGATTAGCTGGAAATGGCTATGGAGATTATAGCCACCTTGTTTAGGAATTGGCGGCTTCAATATAATGCACCAAGTTTCTTGTGAACTTTTTTTATTGTGAGAGATATGTGGGTGTCAAATCTAAGTTTGTTGTCTATTTCCACACCAAGTAATTTTGTGTGTTCTGATGGAGAGATGATGGTATTGTCTTTGGCGAGTATGTTGAAGTGGAGGTGTTTTGGGTGGCTTTGGAAGGTTGGAACAGGAGAAGTTTTGTCTTACTTGGGTTGAGTAAGAGCTGAGCATTGGATAGCCAGCTTTCTACAGAAGAGAATGATTCCTGTGTGATTTGTTCTAGTTTGGGTAGAGTGGGGGCAGAGCAGATGAGAGTAGAGTCATCTGCGTACTGTATAAGAGATGCTTGTGTGGTGGCTGTATGTAGTTTGTTAGTGAAAGGTGAGAATAGCAGAAGGCCAAGGATAGACCCTTGGGGAACTCCGAGAGTAACTGGGACGTGAGGTGATGTGTTATTGTCCCATATTACTGATTGCTGGCATCTGTGTAGATAGCTGTGGAACCAGTTGCAGGCTGGTTGTGAGAAGGAGAGGTTGGGGAGAGTAGAGAGTAGTAGCTCATGAGATACCATGTCAATGGCCTTTGAGAGATCTAGAAATATGGCAGTAGAGAAGAGGCCATTGTTTTTGTGATGAAGTATAGTGTTGGTGAAGGAGAGCAGAGCGGAGGTAGTGCTGTGATATGGCCTGAAACCATGTTGGGTTTTGGAGAGGAAATTATTAGCTAGGAGGTAGTTGGAGACCTGGCTGTTGATAGATTTTTCAAGTATCTTGGAGAGAGGGGAGAGGATAGCAATGGGGCGGTAAGTGGAGAGGTCAGTGGAGGGGGTGCCTTTGTGGAGGGTAATGATGTTGGGATATTTTCCATATCGAGAGAACATAGCCTTCTGTTATGGAATGGTTGATTAGAATTGAAATTGGGTAGGTTAGTATATCAGATGCAATTTTCAAGTATTCAGAGGGGAGGTGGTCAGCTGTGTGTTTGGTGGGTTTAAGTTTTGACAATAATCTTTTTATGTTGGAGGTAGGTACTGAGGTGAAGAAGATTAGAGAAGTGGGATGGTTTAGGGTTAGGAGTTGGGGGGCTGTTGTAGTAAAGTGTTGTTTATTTAGAGATGTTATAGTTTCAGTGAAGTGTTTGTTGAAGGATTTAGCAATACTGCTGGAGGAGGGGGGAATGGACGGCTGGGGGGTACCAACCTCCCCTAGGTGGAGAATATTATTAATAGTGGGCCAGAATTACTTAGGGTTGTGGTTGGTAGAGTTTAGGGTGGATTTATAGTAGAGGGATTTGTCTAGTTTTATATGCTTTTTGGCTTTATTGCACAGTTCAAGGAATGATTGTCTATCTGAGTTATTTTTTGTTAGTCGCCAGTGCTCCCAGATCTTATCTCTGGATTTCATTAGGGTTCTGGTGGTCTTTTGTAACAATGGGGCACGTCTGGATATGACTTTGGCATTTCTTACAGGAGCATGGGTGTTTAGGATGAAGAGGAAGGTACTGTTGAAGAAGTGGACAGCGTCATCTAAGCTGAGGTATTTTAGTGGTGACCAGTTAATTTTTTGCAGGGAGGAGATGGAGTTGGGGTTGAAGTTGGACTTTTTACCTGTGGATAATGGGCTTTAGGCTGTTTGTGTGGTGCCAAATTAGGAAAATGGGGGAGTGGTCACTAAGACTGTCAGGTAAGCAGCCTAACATGGAAGAGTGAGGGGCTTTGTTGACTAGGATCCAGTCAAGTAAGGTATGATTGTTAGGGTTTTTGTTGATTCGGGTAGGGGATTGAATGAGTTGAGTGAACCCATGGAGATTAAGGTGAATGGTTGAGAGACTGTTATTACAGGATAGCCAGTTGATGTTAAAAGTCACCGAGAATGATGGTTTCCTGGGGTACAGACAGAGTAGCCCAGCTCAGGAGATTTTCTAGGGGTGTGATATTTTGCCCTGGTGGGAAATAGCATCCTATGATATTTATTGTTTTGTTTGGGTTTAATTTGAGATTGGCATAAAGGATTTCCTTTATGTCTATTCACCAGGGGACCTTGTTCCACATTGAAGGAAGTTATTATTCCTCTTCACTCCTCCCTCATCAGGCCATTAATAGAGTATACAGGTCCTTTCAGCCTGTACATTTCTAAACTCATGACCCAGCTTGAAAAACTGTAGCATTTCTTTACAAAGATAAGCAATGGTTTATCTTCCTTGAGCTACCAAGAGCTCCTTAAAGCATTCTCTCTCTCTCTCTCTCTTTTCTGTTTATGTTTCCTGTTGAGAGATGACCTCTGTCTTTTACAAACAGTCTCAAATAATTCAGTGTTATGCAACCTCCTGCAAAAGTATTAACACCATAAACAGGCACTCATGTGACCGTAGCTTACACTGAAATGTAAATAGGACCTGCTGGACAGATGACTATAGCCAATAGAATTCCCTCTTTTTGAGTTAGACTTCCTTTAGATATAACAAAGAAGTATTTCTCTAACCCTCTTTAAGAGTAACTTGGACAAATGGATGGTCATTTTTAAATACATCCTTGGTCTGGTCCCTTAAACCCTCATTAGAAGCGGTCAAAACTACATAGGTATAAAATAGTCATGTTGATGGGTACCTACACTTTAGGATGTTGTGGTTTGGTTAGTAATGGCCCTGTGGATCAGAAAGCAAGTATTATATTATTAACCTATGACCTTTGAACCTAAATTTATCTGATGTGATGATATCTGTTGTAGAAATATTAGACTAAGATTGCTAACTTTTTAACCATCCTTATAAATGTAATAATTATAATAGTTCGACTTCTGTAATTAATTCGTCTTTGCTACTGCACACGTTGTATTTTAACAATGATACTCATCCTGCCACTGCTGTGTGCTGGCATCTTTCTAAATGCAATTAAATGCCTCTGATTATTACTGTGGCCTTAACATATTTGAATTAGCACAGAGAAATGGAATGCATGTTCCTGCTGTGTTCCTGTTTTCATAACATACAGACAGTCTAATGCAAAATTATGACACCGTTTACACTGCACAGTCACAATCCTGCACATACCACGATATAGAGTCAGGAATGCCCAGAAAATGCAGACAAGCAGAGACCAAATGGTAATAAACAGTAATTCTTCTTTAAAAATAACACTGGAGTTAAGCACAAGTTACAAATTTAAAAGAGTAACGGGACGTCTTCTACATTCCATGCAAACCACATATGGAAGCAATATACCCCTTCAGATTCTGAAACTGCAGGATAAACTGCCAATGACTTCAGCAGTCTGAATACTTCGACTAAAGAGTCTGAAGGGAATAAAGATTCTATCTTCACTGCCCTGCCTTGCTCTGACAGACCTCATCCCAATTATTCACCCTTCCCTTGCACATAACCTTGCAAGTTCCCAGCTGGTTTTCCAAATTGCACATCTTTCTATCCCACCCCTCCCCCTCCAAAAATGCCTTATGTACACCAACTGAAAACGAATATGATTTGTTCAGGATTTCAGTTATTACATTTATAACTGCTCATTTTTTTCTCAGTTATTCCCTTGGACGTAAACATTATCAAAACCACACTGCATTTAGTGAGACAAAAAATACATTTGTACAGACTGGCACTTGGGGTGTTAATTTACTGTGTTGCTACTATTAATAATGTTTAAGTTTAAAATGTTGAAGGTAAAACATATTCAGGTAGTGAAACAATAATAAAGTGGTTGATTACATTTGCTACAGTGATGACACATATCATATTACCATTACATAATTCTAAGGCAGCTACAGAAACTTAATGGAAAGCAACAAATCAGGAAGTCCAAAGAATTTACCACAGTAAATGAAAACATAAAATGAATACATAACAATATGACTCAAATCATACAGCCCATACTTACGTGGAATGGAGGAATGCAACAAATATATTGGGGTACCTATCAGCCAACAATTTTTGTGTTGTACTCGCCCACAGATATTCACACACACACACACACACACACACACATATATATATATATATATATATATATATATATGCTGACTGAAAAACAGGTCTAGTGTAAGTACTCTTGTATGCTAGTAGCTTGCAACACACTCATTTGCTGCCCTTTACCCTAAACTATATGTTTCCTACCTCCCACTAGGCTAATCCTACTTAATTACATAGCTCTCCCATCATCTGACCCCTGTGAACTGCATGGCCTTACCAGATCCCTAACCCTAACTGTAAAACTCCCACTCAGTATCCAACCCTACCTATAGCACTCCCTTCCAGCTGCCTAACTCTAAAGTACACAATCACTCCCTAGGCCTAAACCTCACTTCAACTCTCTAAACCTAAAACTCCCTTCCTGTTGGCTAAAATTTAAGCCCCCAATCTCTCTCTAATCCTAAACTCCCCTCCTGCTGTCTAACTCCTCTCCTGCTCCCCAAACCTGAAAACACCACTCCCATTCCCTAAGCTTAATGTCGTGATCATTTAACCCTAAACTCACCTTCATGTCCCCCCTAAACCTAACCCCCCAATTCCTTAAACCTAAATCCCCTTTCCGGTCACTGCCTTAAACCCTCACCTGCATCTGCACTCCCATACCCTCCCTCTCTCTCCATGCGGTTTCTGCGGTTACCTTGCTCGAACTCACCTACTGTGTCCTGACTAGGTGTTGTAGCTCCATTTTTTTCCTGCATGGCTGAGGACATTTACAAGAGCATGCAGTCATGTTCAAGCATGAGTGGCAGCACCTGTCAGACATGTGGCTTTGAGGCAGTGCTTAGGACTCAGGTGCATGTAGTAGATACACCGTCTATACTAAGTGAAAGTGATACAAGATATTTCCTTATGTTTTCTTTTTTATTGCTTTATATGTGTCTACATCACTTTTTAAAAAAGTCATGCTTAATAAACATTTATTTATTTATTTACTTATTTATTTATTTGACAGTTGTTTAACAGGATAGTCTGACTAGGTCAACAGAACCCATTTTCAGCAGAGGTCCAGGTATCACTATATTATAGGTAGTGTAATGGTGTACAATAAAAACAGTGAAAGTACAAGTAACACACAATAAAAACAGTGAAAGTACAAGTAACACACAATACAAACAGTGAAAGTACAAGTAACACACAATACAAACAGTGAAAGTACAAGTAACACACAATAAAAACAGTGAAAGTACAAGTAACACACAATAAAAACAGTTGAAGTATGGGGGTGCTAAGATGATGATGATATAGAAGTGAGGTTAACCAGAAGCAGACTGGGTGCACAGCCATGTGTCGTGTAGATATTGTTTTAACAAAGGCTTGAAGGCTAGTAGGCTGGAAATTGATGTAGTAGCTAGGGGGAGGGAGATTTAAAAAAAAATCTATCAGGTTGAAGCTGCTACTCATGAATGCCACAATCCTGCATAGCAAACTGTCTGGCTTATAGGTATGGGCTTCATGATGCACTCCAGGTATCATTGTCATCCTGGCTGAAGCCCTGGAGCATTGTTGTGGGAGTCTCCATTCGTCAGTTCAACATGTCAGAATGGGCCAAAACATGCACGGCAGTGGAGGGTGATATTATCTGTATAACACTCAACCCATGGCACTTTCCCTTGAAACAGGGCCTCCCATTTTTCAAATGTGTGAATTATTTTATGAGACTGAATGGGTGTTGTATGTCAGGAATACAATATGGAGATCCTACCCCAGTAGTTCATCAAAGTAATTATGTTCTCCACTATAGAGAAGACCCACATTCCAGTTTATAAAATGCACATTGATTCTTTATAATTCACCTGAAACAGCTCACAGTGACAAGCAGTTTGTTCCTTCCTTACGAACTACTCTTCTATGTTTCAGAAAGGAAAACATTTACGCATCCTTGTGAATTTATTTGGCACCAGGACCTCTAACCTTTACCTCATTAATAATGCCATTGCTGATTAATCATACCTACAGCACTACCAGGCTGGGCTGCCTTATCACATTCACACTGATAGTGCTTGAAAGGCAGCTCACACACTGCATTTGTTCCCTATAATTTAATCATAGTGCGGAATTTGGACAATTTCCCCATGATTAATCACATTAAATGCGAGAAAAGTACTGCCTTTAAGCAAAAAAATGCAGAAAGCTGATTTTGTTGTTTGGTTGAAGAGATCCAAAAAAATCACAAACCACCACTAATGCCTGTATTGTGTGATGTGACAGTTGTAAGAACAAAAACACTTATTCATGCCAAGTCATTGAAGGTAATTTTGATAATGGAACAAAAATTAAAACAGTTCGCCAAAATCATCTTGAATGAACAACTCGATAATTTTGTTTTAGCATGGGGGCAAGGCCCCTGCAGCTCCCACATGCTCCAAACTTATATATACCAACTTCAAGATCAAACAGTAGTGGAGAAAAAAGCAAACTCCACTGCTTGCAAACGTAACTTCAGCAAACAGCTATCAGTGTTCTCTGAAATTCTATTCGATGATATGACATGCTCCCCAAAAACACATACGCAAAAGGGAAACACTATACCCCAACACGATATATTAACTGCATTTTGCTAGATAAAAAACTACTACTGGAACCTCCAATTTAAACACAAAAACAATCCTCAAAAGTTTTGGGCAGGTATTAACCGACTTCTTCATCCAGGACAATCTACTATCCCAAACTCATCAAATTACACCCATAAATCCCCAGAAACTGTTGCCACTGCCTTTAATAACTTTTTCACTAAAACTATTCAGTCCTTAGCTAACCAACTTACTCCCATCCATTCTAACTCTACCACTAACATGCCCACTTCACATTCCCCTTTAATTGCCAACCTGTCTCTACCACTTTTATCTGATCCCTTATGAAAAAACTAAAGCCAACCACCCTTTCTACTGACCTCCTTCCTGCAGAGTAGCTACAAAAGCTGTCAGTGCCATAGCATTCCCCATCTCTATCCTAATCAGTAGAACACTAACTGATGGAACTATCCCCTCAATCTGGAAAATATCCCATGTTATCCCACTCCACAAAGGTGGAAGTTCAACAGAACTGTCCAACTACAGACCCATTGCCATTCTCTCACCACTAGCCAAATTAATGGAGAAGTGTGTTCATAAGCAGCTTCTGGACTATCTCATTCAGGATGGTCTGCTTGCCAACTCTCAGTGTGGCTTTAGGCCACATCACAACACCACTTCCACCCTCCTTTCTTTTACAAATACCATATTCCAAAATAGGAACAACAACAGGCTATCTCCCGCCCTATTTCTAGACCTGTCGAAGGCCTTTGATATGGTTAACCACAAATTACTCATCCATTTCCTAAAATCCATCTCCCTAGATAGCCATGCTATTCAGTGGTTCCTATCCTATTTGAATGGCAGACAACAGGTTGCATTATGGCAGGGCAAACTGTCCACCCTGCTACCTTTCACCCTTGGTGTCCCTCAGGGCTCTAGTCTAGGTTCTCTACTTTTTTCTATCTTTATCAACAATCTTCATACTGCCATCCCTGATGCAACCTGCATTCAGTATGCAGACGATTCTTCCCTGATCTGTATGCCCTCCTCCCCTTTATACCTGCAAACCTTAACACAAAACACATTTAACACAGTTAAAAATTGGCTCTCTAATCACCCTATGTTGTTAAATCCCCAGACTACTAAACTGCTCCTCTTTACCCCCACCAGTAGATCCCCCCATTTTCCTTCTCCATAACATCCAACAACGGTACCTCTATCTCTCCAGATGACCATACTAAGCTTTTAGGAGTAATAGTGGACAATAATCTCAAATTTGATCTGCATATCAGTAAAACTATAAAAACCATTAATAAAAAGATTGGCTCATTATATAGAAGCAAACCCTCTCTAACTCCATTAGCTAGGACTGCAATCGCCCGCTCACACCTACTCTCTACCCTTCTATATGCCTCCCCCATGCTCTCCAATTTGAGCAAAACTGAACTTACTAAACTCTCTCACTGTTACAACTATATTGCCAGATTTGCCATAGGCTCAACATATAGGACACATCACTGTCAAAACCTCAGTCTTCTTGGGTGGCTAGAACTGTCTAGCCTAGTTCAATCAGCTTATAGTAGCACACAGAATTCTGTACCACCCTGAAAATACTCCAGCACTCAGAAATATCATAAAACCATACAGTAATTCAAGGCAACTACACTCATCCAATAAACTGTTGGTCCAAACCCACAAAGCTATTAACTCAGCCGGTGACTCCCTGTTTGCCAACGTCATTGGTAAAACTTGGAATTCACTTCCATCTAACTTTACCCTGGAACCATCTTTAAGTCTCTTCAAAAAAGTCTCAAACAGTATTTTAGTATTTTAAAGAGCACTGGCTTTGTCCCTGTACTAACCCTGATTAATCATTACTTATTCAATGACTTAAATTAATATTGTATACATCTCCTGCTCATAATAGCTTGCTGCAAACTGTTGTTTTTGTATACTATTACACACTGTGTATATTGTGAGTACCTACTTGATGGCTTTGTAAATATGTTTGACTCATATCTGATGTTCTTCGTTCCACATTGCTGCAGTCCTTACTATTGGGGGTAGTCCGCTGTCCAGTCGGCCCGAATACCAGAGTATATGGCTGACGTCGGTCAGGGCGCATTAGACTGACGTCAGTACGTCAGGGTACTAATGGGCATGACCGACGTCATATCCTCAGTCTTTTTTGCCGCATGGTCCGATGCAGAAGCAGTTTTGCGAGTGCAGGTTGGCGTTCTGAAATATTTCCGAAACCGGAGTTTCAGACCGAATCAGGAGTTGGCTAAGTACCCCGTTGGGGAACATTTTGGTTTTTTCTTGCCTCAGTATTTAACCGGATGTCAGAAAAAGTGAATAACTGTATTTCTTGTGGGAAACAGATACCTCATAGGGATTACCATACCTTGTGTATACCTTGTTTAGGGCCTGAGCACGACGTTGTTGGATGCCGCTCTTGTGCTAGGTTTAACAAACGCACTATTAAGAGGAGGTTAGATTGTGCCAGGTTAGTGTTTGGGAAGCGTTGCAATTATAAAATGCCGTCGGATGCTCCGACGCCCGCTTCGTCCAAGAAGCGCAAGGACAAAACAGCGAAGCCTAGGGTTGATGAACCGGCAGTCCCCGACGTCGGTTCCTTAGAAGGCTCAGTGGAGCCAGAGGCTTTGCCAGGAGTTTCTATGGAGTCTCAGGCAGAAACTTTACTGTTACAGGATGTGCCTTCTCAGGAGGTAGGCCAGGCTGAGGGGGCTTCTCAGGTAACTGTTCTTCCCTCTCTTCCCAAGGTAGTTAGAGCCTCTCCTTCTGTGGCCAAAACTTCTTTGAGAGGTAGGCCAAGTTCAGCTTCAGTGGGGGTTTCTCCTAGCATTTCGGGTTCTGTACCTAAGAAACATATGCTTAAAATGGCAGAAGATTTGATTACTATGATTAGAGGTTCTATGCCCTCCTGATAAGAGGCCTAGGGTGGAACCGGAGTTTGATAGTTTTGAACAGTGTTCAGAGGCTTCTGAGTCTGCTGAGGAAGATTTGCTGGAGTATCCACCTTATTCTGATTCTGACGTGGATGATTCCACTCCTACAGCTTCTCCTCCTGAGGATTTCTCATTTTCAGAGACTCTGCATTCCATGAGGGAGCACTTTAAATGGGAAGGCCAGGATTACTCTGATTCCAGGAAAAGGCTTAGGGAATTCTTGTTTACCCCAGCATAGGCCCTTAGCTATACCTCCTGTGTTGAATGTGGTGGAAGATGTTTTTGCAGAGGCTTCCTGAACCCTGACTCTTTGCCTCCTGCTCCTGTTAAACCTGATAGGTACTATAGGGTGCCCAAGCTCATAAGTATTTGTTTAAGAGTCCTAGGGCGGATCCAGAAACTGTTTCTCAGGGGCCTAAAGGTGTTAAGGCCTCTGTGGTTAAAAATCCTGTTCCCACTGATAAAGAGGCAAGGGCTTTGGATAGGTGGGGAAAGAAAGTGTATACTTCTACCACTCTAGCCATGAGAGCGTTGAATTGTCAGTTTCACATGCTAAAATATCAAAATTATCTCCTTTCACAATTGAAATCTAAGGTGGATGCTTTGGCGGAAGGTATTGAGTGTAAAGAGTTGCTGGATTTGGTTCATGTGTCTGAACAAGTGGGTAAGCATTCTTTGCAATGTGGTTTTGATGCTGTACAGGCCTCCTCGAGGGTGGCTGCCACTAGTTCTGTTCTTCGCAGGCATGCCTGGTTGAGGGATCAGAATTTGGCTGAGCATGTTAAGACAAGGATTTTGGATGCTCCTTTACAGTCTGATGTGTTGTTTGGTTCGCCTGTGGAAGCAGTTTTAAAGAAAATGGAGGACAAAGCTAAGTCTATGCAAACTGTTAAAGATTTTTTACAGGTGCAGCCACCGAAGTTTAGTAGAAATTGGCCTGCTAAGGGGTGGACATATCCTGCTTATGATTCCCAGTCTAGGGGTAGGTCTAGACGTGGTAGGGGCAGAGCTCAAGGTTCTTTTAGGCCTAGAACAGGGAGTTCACCTGCTCAGACTTCTGGTGAGGGCAGGGGTCAGTCCTTTCGTAAACAGACCCAATGACCTGCCTTTTCAGCTGCCACTGGATTCTCGTCTGGCAGCTCCTTTGGGAGGAAGATTGTCTCTTTTCAAAGAAAATTGGGATTTAATTTCTCAAGACAGATGGGTGTTGGATATCATTCACCACGGTTACAGGTTTTATTTCCATACATTGCCCCCTTTCAAAGGCATGCCAGACGTTCCTCCTCCACAAAGAAAAGAGGCTCACAAGCAAATTTCTCAGTTACTCCAGATGGGGGCCATTCAGCCAGTCCCTGTATCAGAAAGGGGCCTAGGATTTTATTCTCGCCTGTTCCTAGTACCAAAGAAGGGGAACACGTGGAGACCAATTTTGATTTATCTCTCCTCAACACTTATCTGGACATTCCCAAGTTCAAGATGTTGACGCTACAACAGCTTTTACCTCTGCTGGGCAAAGATCACTGGATGGTAACTTTAGATCTCAAGGAAGCTTACCTTCATGTGCCTATAAGGCTAAGTTGCAGGAAGTATCTGCGTTTCGAGCTGGAAATTCTCATTATCAGTTCTCTGCATTGCCCTTTGGCTTATCTACTGCGCCCAGAGTATTCACAAAGGTTCTGGCTCCAGTGATAGCTTACTTCAGGCTACAAGGAATTCAAATCTATCCTTACTTGGACGACTGCCTGATTCTGGCTCAAGAAAAGGAAGACCTTCTACAGCATCTGGAATATGTTATAGCAGTGCTAAGATGCCTAGGGTATTCTGTGAACGAAATAAAGTCCAGTCTAGTACCCTCTCAAGACATGTGCTTTCTGGGTGTGAGACTGAATACAGCAGCCCAGATGGCCTTTTAACCCCGGACAAACAAAAGAGTCTATCACTTTACTTCCATCAGCTATCTCATCAGTCCGTGCTGACTGCAAGGACAGTCCTTCAAGCATTAGGGTTCATGGCATCTTGTATTCTGGTGCTTCCCAATGCCAAACTGCATATGAGGAAGCTACAATGGTATCTCAAAATTTATGGACACAGCACTGCCAGGATTTGGACACTGTCATTCAAATAATACCTTGCCTTCAAAAGAATTTTTGTGGTGGGCTCAGGAATGTCACCTAAACAAGGGACTCTCTGTGACCCGGCCAGAGGCGAGTCAGATTTTAACGACAGATGCCTCGGACATTGCTTGGGAGCTCATCTAAATGGAAAGTGGATACAAGACAAGTGGCCTGCCAGACTACAGCATCTACATATCAACATGAAGGAGATGTTAGCAGTCCAGTTTGCATTGATGGCTTTCAAGGAGTTACTTCTTCCAGGGCAGGTGTTGATTCTAACAAAGGCTTGAAGGCTAGTAGGCTGGAAATTGATGTAGTAGCTAGGGGGAGGAGATTTAAAAATCTATCAGGTTGAAGTTGCTACTCATGAATGCTACAATCCTGCATAGCAAACTGTCTGGCTTATAGGTATGGGCTTCATCACGCACTCCAGGTATCATTGTCATCCTGGCTGAAGCCCTGGAGCATAGTTGTGGGAGTCTCCATTCGTCAGTTCAACATGTCAGAATGGGCCAAAACATGCACGGCAGTGGAGGGTGATATTATCTGTATAACACTCAACCCATGGCACTTTCCCTTGAAACAGGGCCTCCCATTTTCAAATGTGTGAATTATTTTATGAGACTGAATGGGTGTTGTATGTCAGGAATACAATATGGAGATCCTACCCAGTAGTTCATCAAAGTAATTATGTTCTCCACTATAGAGAAGACCCACATTCCAGTTTATAAAATGCACATTGATTCTTTATAATTCACCTGAAACAGCTCACAGTGACAAGCAGTTTGTTCCTTCCTTACGAACTACTCTTCTATGTTTCAGAAAGGAAAACATTTACGCATCCTTGTGAATTTATTTGGCACCAGGACCTCTAACCTTTACCTCATTAATAATGCCATTGCTGATTAATCATACCTACAGCACTACCAGGCTGGGCTGCCTTATCACATTCACACTGATAGTGCTTGAAAGGCAGCTCACACACTGCATTTGTTCCCTATAATTTAATCATAGTGCGGAATTTGGACAATTTCCCCATGATTAATCACATTAAATGCGAGAAAAGTACTGCCTTTAAGCAAAAAAATGCAGAAAGCTGATTTTGTTGTTTGGTTGAAGAGATCCAAAAAAATCACAAACCACCACTAATGCCTGTATTGTGTGATGTGACAGTTGTAAGAACAAAAACACTTATTCATGCCAAGTCATTGAAGGTAATTTTGATAATGGAACAAAAATTAAAACAGTTCGCCAAAATCATCTTGAATGAACAACTCAATAATTTTGTTTTAGCATGGGGCAAGGCCCTGCAGCTCCCACATGCTCCAAACTTATATATACCAACTTCAAGATCAAACAGTAGTGGAGAAAAAGCAAACTCCACTGCTTGCAAACGTAACTTCAGCAAACAGCTATCAGTGTTCTCTGAAATTCTATTCGATGATATGACATGCTCCCCAAAAACACATACGCAAAAGGGAAACACTATACCCCAACACGATATATTAACTGCATTTTGCTAGATAAAAAACTACTACTGGAACCTCCAATTTAAACACAAAAACAATCCTCAAAAGTTTTGGGCAGGTATTAACCGACTTCTTCATCCAGGACAATCTACTATCCCAAACTCATCAAATTACACCCATAAATCCCCAGAAACTGTTGCCACTGCCTTTAATAACTTTTTCACTAAAACTATTCAGTCCTTAGCTAACCAACTTACTCCCATCCATTCTAACTCTACCACTAACATGCCCACTTCACATTCCCCTTTAATTGCCAACCTGTCTCTACCACTTTTATCTGATCCCTTATGAAAAAACTAAAGCCAACCACCCTTTCTACTGACCTCCTTCCTGCAGAGTAGCTACAAAAGCTGTCAGTGCCATAGCATTCCCCATCTCTATCCTAATCAGTAGAACACTAACTGATGGAACTATCCCCTCAATCTGGAAAATATCCCATGTTATCCCACTCCACAAAGGTGGAAGTTCAACAGAACTGTCCAACTACAGACCCATTGCCATTCTCTCACCACTAGCCAAATTAATGGAGAAGTGTGTTCATAAGCAGCTTCTGGACTATCTCATTCAGAATGGTCTGCTTGCCAACTCTCAGTGTGGCTTTAGGCCACATCACAACACCACTTCCACCCTCCTTTCATTTACAAATACCATATTCCAAAATAGGAACAACAACAGGCTATCTTCCGCCCTATTTCTAGACCTGTCGAAGGCCTTTGATATGGTTAACCACAAATTACTCATCCATTTCCTAAAATCCATCTCCCTAGATAGCCATGCTATTCAGTGGATCCTATCCTATTTGAATGGCAGACAAAAGGTTGCATTATGGCAGGGCAAACTGTCCACCCTGCTACCTTTCACCCTTGGTGTCCCTCAGGGCTCTAGTCTAGGTTCTCTACTTTTTTCTATCTTTATCAACAATCTTCATACTGCCATCCCTGATGCAACCTGCATTCAGTATGCAGACGATTCTTCCCTGATCTGTATGCCCTCCTCCCCTTTATACCTGCAAACCTTAACACAAAACACATTTAACACAGTTAAAAATTGGCTCTCTAATCACCCTCTGTTGTTAAATCCCCAAACTACTAAACTGCTCCTCTTTACCCCCACCAGTAGATCCCCCCATTTTCCTTCTCCATAACATCCAACAACAGTACCTCTATCTCTCCAGATGACCATACTAAGCTTTTAGGAGTAATAGTGGACAATAATCTCAAATTTGATCTGCATATCAGTAAAACTATAAAAACCATTAATAAAAAGATTGGCTCATTATATAGAAGCAAACCCTTTCTAACTCCATTAGCTAGGACTGCAATCGCCTGCTCACACCTACTCTCTACCCTTCTGTATGCCTCCCCCATGCTCTCCAATTTGAGCAAAACTGAACTTACTAAACTCTCTCACTGTTACAACTATATTGCCAGATTTGCCATAGGCTCAACATATAGGACACATCACTGTCAAAACCTCAGTCTTCTTGGGTGGCTAGAACTGTCTAGCCTAGTTCAATCAGCTTATAGTAGCACACAGAATTCTGTACCACCCTGAAAATACTCCAGCACTCAGAAATATCATAAAACCATACAGTAATTCAAGACAACTACACTCATCCAATAAACTGTTGGTCCAAACCCACAAAGCTATTAACTCAGCCGGTGACTCCCTGTTTGCCAACGTCATTGGTAAAACTTGGAATTCACTTCCATCTAACTTTACCCTGGAACCATCTTTAAGTCTCTTCAAAAAAGCCTCAAACAGTATTTTAGTATTTTAAAGAGCACTGGCTTTGTCCCTGTACTAACCCTGATTAATCACTACTTATTCAATGACTTAAATTAATATTGTATACATCTCCTGCTCATAATAGCTTGCTGCAAACTGTTGTTTTTGTATACTATTACACACTGTGTATATTGTGAGTACCTACTTGATGGCTTTGTAAATATGTTTGACTCATATCTGTTATGTTCTGTCTGTGTTATCTGCAGCTTTTCTCCTCAGGCTTCCACTGAAAATGGACATATATCCAGTCGGACTATCCCAGTCAACAAATGTAAAATAAATAAATAAATAAAATAAAAAATAAAAATTAAACAACTTTCTTCAGAAAGCTTGTTCTTGAGTGGTACATTGTTTAAATATCCCTGTAACCCTAGATCATGTGATTATGATCAAATAAAAAATTCTTAATATCTTACTCGCTCATTTATAATCATTCAATTACTAAAAATATCTGTTATCACAATACAAATGCTGTTCTTATTGCTGTTAATAAAAAATGAATGATTTATTTACAAAGTAAAATAAAATATGCTGTTAGTGTTCCATACATCACAATTCAGCTGCTTTCAGCTTAAGTACACAATTGATATTCGCTACCTCTTTCAAACCAGGCAAGATATTGACAACCAGTCTTAAATTACCAGCAAAGTTCCTTGCTATCTGACAGTGTTTCAAAGGCCCCTCCTTGTGGACCTCTGTCAACACAATAACACAAAAATAGCATTTACTGAAACTGTCACAGAATAAAGATCGTTATCCTAATTGCATAAGCATGTTTGCATATTCTTTGTGTCAGCTTGCAGAATCAACGTAGGACACACAACATTCACACAGTGCGAGATCTACCACGAACACTGAGTTTTATTGCACCTTTTTTTTTCTGACTTCAATGGATACATTGGGGCTCTCACGTACAAAACAGCACCATTTACAGTCGCCATATTTGCATGTTTTAGTATCCCTTCTCTGATTAGCCAGTAGCTCATTTGAATTATGTTTGTTCTTAAAACACTGAGCTAAAGTTATTACCCTTCTTATGGAAGAACCTGGGCACCATTGTATTTTATTGTATAGGTCTCTATTACCTATGTTTCTAGTCATAAAATAATCCAAACTATTTTGCTACTGATTGTGAGTATCCCTGACAACATTTTGTATGTTGAACAGTAGTAAAATCAGCAATAAGAATACATTGAAATGGGAACCACATCCCTCTTAAACCACTTCAAAAATCTGGTCAAACACCTCTTGTCTGTATTCACTGTCTAAAAATATTCTTATAAGTATAACTAGAACTTCCAAAACTGTTCGTCATCAGAAACCAACTGTGACTCCGTAATGGCTTGTCCTCTTATTACATTCTTTTTAATAAAAAAGCATGACCACTTCTTGCATGTAAATAAGTATTTCTGAAGGCTGTTTTTCTCTGTATTGTAGAACAGTAGGTGTTGGTGATTTGTATGTCTAGAAATGATACAGTGTTTTTAGACTAAGTAGCTATAAAAGAGAAGTTGAGTGTGTTATTAAGCTCTTTCACAAAAGCCTGTCATTTTGTTAGGTACCTTGTCATGCAAAAATAAGTTATCTATAAAAAAGATGTAAAATTTAATGTTGTCAGAGTACTTAGGAATAATTTCATGTACTTTAATACAAAAACTTTCAAACAAATTAGAGGTGTGGAAATAGGGGCAGTGGTTCCCACATTTGCCAACCTCATATTGACAGAATGGGAGAGATAACACATTTATGGTTCCCTAACCTGAGAAAACAGGTCATAGCAATTATTTACTTCCCAAATATGAGTATGCAAAACTTGTTGGTAATGAGAGTCACATCATCATTTTTACAGCAGAAGTGGATTACTATCATTTATTTAAGGTAGAGGACAGTTTTACTAATTTACAATTATCAACAAACTTTTCCAGCTAAAGGTTATTAATGTCAACCTTAGCATCTAAGGAAAATATGTCGAAAGCTAGAATACTAACCACTTACCCCATGGCACTCTGTTGTTGATTTTTGCTGGTGTATACAGTAGGGTATAACAGCCTTATTACTTGGGTTATTTGCAAAACCCAAATGGCTATCACATGGATCACTGACTTTATGCCCCCCAAATGTGTGATTATGTTGAATGGTTTGGCCAGATCTGGGTAGGCTGTGCGGACTGACACTGTTTGTGTAGTAGATGTTTCTTCCTTAAAGAAGTTGGTACTGAATAGAAGGCATAAATCTACTCTTAACAATTCCATACTGATATGTTTTTATGAATAGAATATTACTTACAACTACACTGCTGGATTAGATCTATGAGTGTCCTCTCTATAACCCAAGACATTATTAGTAAGACCAATGGTTCTGTAGTTTTCTGAATCAGCTGGGATCCACCTTTCTGGATAGGAACTACTGCCAGTTGCTGCCATGTTTTAGGGATAATGCTAGTTTTTATGGCTGAGTGAAAACCCTGGAAAAGACTGAACCTTGAACATCACTCTTCTCCATTAAAATCCTTTTTTCAGGGTGTCAAGTCCCCCTAACCCCCCAATTTATATATACTAACACCAAAATCACCATATCATGGAGAAACACGAATATCCTGAGAAATGTCCATCTCAGACTTAGTATATGTAACTCTGTTTTTAGGCCATTCAATTCTATTTCGGGACTCACTCTAGAGGGTCTTCATATTTCAAATGGTTACCCTGTCAGTTGTATCTTTCATTCAGTAGGATGAGCAGGGGGTCTGTGAGATTTCTTTTTTTAGTTGCATCAGGGAACAGTTATTCTTATTTTCTGAGGCTAACATTCAACAATGCTTCCATACTTTGTTTTTTTGTCAATATATGGCAGTTCATAATCTAGGGTCTGAGAAAGGGTCGCATTGCACACTAGCTTACTGAAATGTGAATTACTATATTGGCAAGGATACAGGTACCACTTTTGAGGTCAGATTGTACTATACTATTGGCCTGAAGGGCACTACAGACTTGGAAACAATCCTTAATGGATGATATTCATGTACTGCATGTGATAGAGGGGCCTTTACCTACTTCTAAGACAGTTCTGTTGGAGTGTTACAAAAGCATGCAGCTGAAAGGAAAATCACAGTTTGTGAGACTTAATATAAGTGGTTGCCTACAAAGTTAAGGCTATAGATTCAGAGATTTAGCACAGACCTACTAAATCCCCGGGTGTTTTTGTGACTTTGAAAAATGCCAGTGGCTATGAATAAGTGAAGATTTGAAACATAAATCTGTAAAAATAGTTAAACCAATAAACTTCTCTGTAAGCACATCAGTAACTGCAAACAACCCTTGAAGTTTCCTTATTCTGTCCAGTATGTAAACCATAATGTCTCACCTCTGAAGGGACAGGTCTGTCCAGTATGTAAACCATAATGTCTCACCTCTGAAGGGACAGGTCTGTCCAGTATGTAAACCATAATGTCTCACCTCTGAAGGGACAGGTCTGTCCAGTATGTAAACCATAATGTCTCACCTCTGAAGGGACAGGTCTGTCCAGTATGTAAACCATAATGTCTCACCTCTGAAGGGACAGGTCTGTCCAGTATGTAAACCATAATGTCTCACCTCTGAAGGGACAGGTCTGTCCAGTATGTAAACCATAATGTCTCACCTCTGAAGGGACAGGTCTGTCCAGTATGTAAACCATAATGTCTCACCTCTGAAGGGACAGGTCTGTCCAGTATGTAAACCATAATGTCTCACCTCTGAAGGGACAGGTCTGTCCAGTATGTAAACCATAATGTCTCACCTCTGAAGGGACAGGTCTGTCCAGTATGTAAACCATAATGTCTCACCTCTGAAGGGACAGGTCTGTCCAGTATGTAAACCATAATGTCTCACCTCTGAAGGGACAGGTCTGTCCAGTATGTAAACCATAATGTCTCACCTCTGAAGGGACAGGTCTGTCCAGTATGTAAACCATAATGTCTCACCTCTGAAGGGACAGGTCTGTCCAGTATGTAAACCATAATGTCTCACCTCTGAAGGGACAGGTCTGTCCAGTATGTAAACCATAATGTCTCACCTCTGAAGGGACAGGTCTGTCCAGTATGTAAACCATAATGTCTCACCTCTGAAGGGACAGGTCTGTCCAGTATGTAAACCATAATGTCTCACCTCTGAAGGGACAGGTCTGTCCAGTATGTAAACCATAATGTCTCACCTCTGAAGGGACAGGTCTGTCCAGTATGTAAACCATAATGTCTCACCTCTGAAGGGACAGGTCTGTCCAGTATGTAAACCATAATGTCTCACCTCTGAAGGGACAGGTCTGTCCAGTATGTAAACCATAATGTCTCACCTCTGAAGGGACAGGTCTGTCCAGTATGTAAACCATAATGTCTCACCTCTGAAGGGAGAGGAAGATTTAACAACTGCTTCTCTGTGCTGGTTCTTCACATTGGTTCAGTCTGGGAATCTCAGTCCTACTCAGAAAAGAAGATTACTTCTGGTCCTCATTTCCTATTTAGTTTAGCAGGCAGTTTAAGCTCAGAAAAAGTTTTGATTATCTGAAAGTTTTAGCACTGGCATCTCTTTCTTAACGATTGCATACAGTTAAGGATGTCATCTACAACCCTGCAATTTTATTTATTTATGTATTTATTTATATGTATTTTTCTGCCCCCATGTCTGTTGACCATCTACTCTCATCCATGACCATAATTTTTCTTTCTCTATTATAAGGAAAGTTTAGTCTTGGAGCCCCAATCATCCAAGCAGCCAGGAGGGCATTTTGCATTTTCTCTCTTTAGCTCCTTAACTCCCTACCCTGTCAGCTAACATGTTTTTTTGCAGATGAAAAGATCTGCTGTGCTGTCCCGTGTGAATCTGGCCATTCCTGCAAATAGTCCATGTAGGCTACTATACAGCTGCAGTCCAGCAGAGCCAAACACATATTCACACCCTTCATGCTGTAGATCATGCATCTCTCTTTCCAGTAGGTGGCAGCACTGCAGCAGGCTAGCCCATCTTTTTCCTTCAAGGGATGGAGAGCCAGCATTGCTCACTCATTCACTTCCACTGTCACTCACTACCACCATCTCTCAGACGCTTCTCCAGCTTCCTGGCCACCAGCTGATTCCAGGTCATCTGGATAACAGACTTGGTTTTATCCCTCTGTGCCATGCAGCTGACATTTCCACACTTGTTATTTCCTGTTTGGCTGGTATATTAGAGAACAAATACACCAACTTTATATGAGGACAGTCACTGTGCCACTCCGTGAGTGCCAACATTATCAGACTCAGTAACTATAGGTCTACTTTGCTATTGAGGCTTTCTGACAAACATCACATTAAATATACCCTGCCTTCACTTAACAACTGCAGTGTCATGTTAAACATAGTTGTTTCCACCTAAGTTGTTAGCTGGACACATTCCACAGAATTAACATGAAGGATTACCCACTAAGAAATCTTCCTTAACTTCTGTAAAACAACTAAATACATAAATTATTCAGTCTTTAACACACAAACACACAAACACCCGTATATACACACACACACACACACACACACACACACACACACACACACACCCGTGCGTGCGCGCACACACACACACACACACACACACACACACACACACACACACACACACACACACACGCACACACACATGCATGCATATGATTTGCCTGTGTAAATTGCTGTACTGCTGTAGCTATCATCCTACTGCTGCCCACCTCCTTTGGCTCCCTTTTTGTTTCACTGACTATGTGCCCTTTGAATCTCTCTCATGTTCTGCTTGGTATACCTCTCAACCATCTTACATCAAGAAATTGGGACAAATCCATAAATAAAAGTGGGACAAAGGCCCAAAAATAGGGACAATTTTTAAATATTGCTCTTACAAACTTAGTAAGTTGATAGGATAACAGGTTTTGCATTAGCATGAATTTTCTGTAGGGTATGAAATCTGAAACCCAAATGTCTTTCATTATTTTCTAACTTTAATCTTTAATGATGTGCCACTAATTTGCCAGGAAATCAAAATTTTATGGAAAGCTGACCAAAAATATGAGGCAAAAAACTGGACATTCTGCAAAAATCTGCACAGATGAGAGGTATGCTTGGTACTACCCAGGTCATTCAAGGTGTTCACCTCTCTTTCTGTGAAGCAGTATTGCCAGATATTGAGACCGAAGTTTGACTGCTCAGCACCTCTTTATCAGTATTATCACACTGTCTTGCCATCCTGTGACTTTACATATCCCATCTTTCTCTTTAAACTTTCAGCAGTCCATATCATGTTTACTTGGTGCCTTGGAAGCATTTCCCCTCTATTCCTTTGACTGTTATTCTTGCTCTTCTGGTCCACCAGTTTTTGTATATTTTTCTCTGTGTGGTGTCCTGAATTTGTATTGCAGGGGCAGCCTGTCCATCGTTATGTAGACAAACAACAGCACCCGCCCTTTACTTTGTTTGTGCTGAGTTGCCAAATGTTGTGTTTCTGCTCTCCTATTTTTTAACTGGTGCAGAGTGTGAAACAAGATCTGAACACCCGGAAAGTGTTTTTATCAGATGCTTTTCTGTTTTTTTTTTTTTTTTTTTTTTTTTAACTAGAGAAGAGTCTGAAACAAGCCCTAGACACCAAGGAAATGGTTTTATCACCTGCTGCCCTGACTTTTACTAGTGAACAGTGGGAAACAAGCCCTAAACACCAGGGAAGTGGTTTTATCACCTGCTTTCATGGTTTATACTGGAGAAGAGTCTAAAGCAGGTATTAAATTCATGTGAATTCGCTTTATCAGTTGATAGTATTTTCAGCTAGTATTGAAACTCCTGTTGCTTGCCTTCAGTGATTTTTTTTCTTGTTTTGGAACTTTTCTTATTTTTGTAGAAAGAATGGTAAACTGTCCCACTGTAGGTGTTTAATTGATGAAGGCTATATGCAGTCTGCCCACCCATTATTCAATTGTCCTTTCATTCCTTCAGGTTTGAGTGCTGTGTTTGTCTATTTTGGCTTCATTTGCTTCCTGGAGATGAAGGCTGAGCATCCCAGGAGTGGTGTCATCATTCTCAGAGGATGAGGACAATACTTTTTTTGTTAAGCCAAATATCCCACTGATGTACAGGGATAATGTTATCAGGTGTCCAGAACTGGATCATGATCAAATGCGGCCCTAGACAGAGTAATTGATCAGCCATTCCAGTGTTTCATTACTCAGCTATTTCTCCACATTTACTATAAACACTGTTCAAACCTGTCAGCATGCATGATTACAAATATTTGGAATTAATTTAAAACTTTAATTTCAAATTTTATAGCAAATACACTGACTGACATTAACTAAAAAAAAAAAAATACAGTCTCACCGTGAAAACAGACTTAACATGAACAGTAAATTTCTGTACCCTTAAACTCACATTCATTGAAATAGCATAGAAACCTGCATTCACAGAAAATGAATCTGGCCAGTGGCGGATTAAGTTTACCATTGGGCTGTTTTCAAACCTTTGGTCCCTTGCAAAGAATTTTAGAACCTTGCATATATGCATGTGTTCTTTGATTCACTGTCTTGATTGCATTAAATTATACTATGTGTATAATGCAGCACCACTTGTTAGAGTGTGTTTTAAATTTGTAGTTTTCGACATTTCTAGTAAGCAATAAAACAATGTATGAAACAATAATGACAAACCTATCTATTTCAGAACATTCCAACCACAAAAGGCCACTCAAACTTCTGTCATTATAACCCACCCGTATCAGTCAATACGCACATCTCTGCAGAAGTAAAAGTCACCGGAATAATTCCACATTAAAGACATCTGAATGAAAAGGCAGCTGCTGGCAAACAACTTTACATTTAAGAGTTTCATCTACAAATTCAGTGTCTGCTGCCCATGAAGAATAAATTGCCTATGTTACATTAAAAAATGGTAAACTGATAATATTATAATAGGAAATATCTGGCAAACTGACAACAGGCTCATAGTTACTAGGGATCTCATCCAAAGGAGGACACACTCAGGACTGAAGCACCCCCATCCCCCCTTAATGTGCACCACAGTATCAGCAGTCCATCTACATGGTGTGGGAGTAAAACACCTAGCCTTTAGAATTAAAAACAAGTATGTTATCTGTTGTGCTACTAGGACTACTTTTAAATTTTATTGCATGAACACTGATGGCCATTTGCTAAACAAGATATTTGCAAATTGAAAACAGACTTACCACAAGTAACAGTAAACTTCTGTTCCCTTAAACCCTTAAAAGTCACAATTCCTTGAAAATGCAGTAAAACTCACACTTCCTTGAACAGTCTGGTAGTTGGTGTTGAGGATTCAGGCTCTTATCTCCTGTAACTAATGTACAAGGCCTGAGCCTCAGCAATTTTATTAACTAACCTACCTTCCCTAATTAGGACATTTCACACACACTCAGACCTTATGGAAGGGATGTTCCTTCAGCAAGCAAGTTTAAATTCCATGTGCACAAAAAAGCAGTAACAGGAATGTTTGTGTGTATATGTGTATGTGTGTGTGTGTGTGTGTGTGTGTGTGTGTGTGTGTGTGTGTGTGTGTGTGTGTGTGTGTGTGTGTGTGTGTGTGTGTGTGTGTGTGTGTGTGTGTGTGTGTGTGTGTGTGTGTGTGTGCGTGCGTGTGTATGTGCTGATGCATGCATTCTTAAAGAAGAAATGTAATTTTAAATTAAAAATTAAATGTGTCATCCACATGGCCAGCAACTCCCCACCCCAGCCAGCAGACCCTAGGCAACTTCCTAGGTCACCTAGTAGTGGATACAGCTCTGCAGATGACCATGCAATGGTGCTGTGAGGTTAATGCCCCCAATTAAATGGTGGTGTGTCCCTGTTTGCCACCACCACTACAGCAGTAATGGTTCTCATTTCAGCCATGCCATCACTACTAGGGATTGTAAACCAGTCAAGCCCTATGCGTGCCTGTTTACCTTCCCAGTGGAAGTGGTGAGCAGATTGTTGCTGGATCATTCATTTTTCACACAGGCGGCTTCAACAGACTCCCAAGTTTACTCGTCAAACTCAGGTTGCCTGGGTTGTAATCAAAGCTTTATCTTTACAGTATGGAGCTGACATGACTGTATGCTAATCTTGAGAATTCTGATGTTCACTTTCATCACTGAAGTTGAAAGATAAACTTACCTTTCTTTTAGACTCAAATAGCATGCCATGCTGGTGTCACTGCCATTGCCTGGACCAATAAGAGTCTCTAGATATATACTTTGTTGACTTTTACATTAAAAGCTTTATCCTTTCAGCTAGTCGACCCTCAGCCTGGTGATTATGGTCAAATTGCAAACACATGCATGCTCACAAAAACAGAAAAAGCACTCTGCTTAGATGCTGTTAGAATTTTAGAAATGAAAGGACAACATTAGCTCATGTTCGGGACTCGGACCCAAGACCTCCATTATACTGTGGTGATGTTACTGAAGCTGGACCAACAAAGTCCTCTGGACAGATAGGTGTTGAGATTTCCCTTAAGAGATTTATCCTTTCAGCTAGGAAACCCCCAACATAATGATTAAGATCAAATTACAAATTACAAACACACGCGCGCACGGACATGCACACACACACACACACACACACACACACACACACACACACACACACACACACACACACACACACACACACACACACACACACACACACACACACAATTACCTCTTATTTGCACGCATACCCATGACTTACAGCATACCTTCCTGATGTAACTGTCATCTGACCAGCGAAAGCCTTTGGTTAAATAGATGTTAAGTGTTCCCTAAAGAGTTTTTTTATTATTTTTCCTTCACAATTTTAGCCATTTTTGCCATAATCTGCTTAGGTTTGTGTTTCTATTTGTTGAGTACGTATTGCTGTGTGCTTTAAATTTGGCTGTGCTGCACAATCTTATCATTCATTTGTGCTGAACTGCCTACAGGCTGAAACAATCGCTAAACACCAGAGAAGTAACTTTAGTATCAGCTAAAACAATGACTATTGTTGTTTGACTTTAGTGATGTTTTTTAATGTTTGGAAGTACTGCTGCTTTTTCACCAATTGAAGAATGAAAACTGCGCTGTTTTAGGTATTTACTTGAAGAAGGCTGGGTGCACTGTATGTTTCTGTTGGAACATACAACAAAGAGCTGTAAAACATTGTATGATGAAGTACACCTTACCAGAAACTCAGAATAATTAGATATGGGTGCCACAGTAAGAAACAGTGTAACACAGCAGAGCACATACATTCTACTAGGATCATTACAAAAGGCAGGCTTGGGACTCACCATTGAGATAGGCTCTGAAGGTAGACAAGCAACACTCTTACAGCATGCTTAATAGATAAAGATAGCACAGTTCATTATATTAATGCCAACAGCTGAGTGAGTTTACGTTACAACCCAACGCTGGTATTTCAACAAATGACAGTGCTAATTGAACCCTACATATAGTGGACACATGAAAGGTCATCAAAGGGCATCTCTGACACAGTATAACACAATACAGCTCACCTCACTATGAGCAATCTGCAGCAGCTTTATATCACTCAGTTTAACACAATTCACCTGTTGGGGGTTACCATAACAGTTAAGGTATTTATAACACATACAAGGCTTGAATCTCACCAAGGGAAAATTGGCTTGGCTTAAAATGGTCCACAAGCAGCTTGCTTAGTACTAACCTGTAAACTTATAAAGATATTAGAGCAATGCAATGCACTATAGGTTGTGATGTCCCCACTCTGGGCCAGTAATCAAGGAGCCTGAATCCTCACCACTGACACTGGAGAGGGATATTCACTTGGAATACAAATAGATACACTCAGTATTTTCAGATGCAAACCTCTCTGCATCAAGCACAATTTCTCTTAAGAGCACACAGGGAACACACTCAGCCCAGGGTCTGGGTTTCTCACTTGGTCTCTCCCCAGGTCCCAGTAAGGCTTCCCACTGGCACAGCTGAAGAGTTAAGTCCTCAGGCGAGTGTCCAAGCCAAATCCTCCACCACTCTCTCTGTGAAGCCAGTGCTTCATGTCTCTTCTCCAAGTAGCTGACACACACACACTCTTACAGATTTCATTTACACACAGAGACACACACACACACACACACACACACACACACACACACACACACACACACACACACACACACACACACGCACACCTGAGAAAGGCTGTCACAGATTTACCTAGTGGGCCCTCTTCTGCCCAGACTATAAGGTAGTTATCCCTGCCACCAGACATTATAAAACTAGCTAAAACAAAAAACAACCAAAATGGTAGTCAGAACTAATACTCCGATTTTATTTAGAAGACAGTAAAAATCCTTAAAGCGCTTTTCGTCTGTTTACACACACACTTCTTCAGAAGGTGTAATAATACTGGCTCAAAAATTTACTTAAATAGCCAACAGCTGTAAAAGTGTGCTAAAAATCTAACGAGGTCAATTAATTAAACAACATATACCTGCACTTGAAACTCAATCATTATTAAAAATGTGTTGTACTTACATAAAATCATACACTAAAAATAATACACAAAAAATATGTTACACTTGGGACTCAAAAAGTTACCATGAATTTAAAATATAAAATTCAATACCGTTTACAAAACAGTAAACATAAAATGAGATAGAGTGAATACTTTCTTACATGCTAGATTACTAATTAATGACTATCTTTGTAAGCTTTTAAGCTTTAGTAAACTCATAACTGAGCATGATTCATTCAATCCCGGAAAATTAAAGGCATTTAATTTTAGCTGCCAAGTTAATTCCAGTTCCTCAAGTTTAAATGGTGCTGGCCCCCCTTAATGTCCATAACAAACTGGTCTATGACCATAAATTTGAACTGATGTCGAACATTTAAATGAACATGTTTAGCTAAAGCATTATCTGTTTTATTATGATTGATAGCATAAACATGTTCATAAATTCTCTCACAGAACCTACGTTCTGTTTTGCCCATATAGAATGCTGAACACACTGTACATTTAGCTAAATAAACTATAAACTTAGTGTTACAGTTGAATTTAGATTTCAACCTATATTTGTGTCCATCAATTTCAAAGGTATTCGTAATGTCAATGAATTTGCAATAATTGCAACTTTCACATTTGAAAGTGCCAGTAATTCTATGTACCTTCCTTTGACGTCTTTCTAAGAGAGCCTTTAAGTTATTTCCTCTCTTGAATACTATTGATGGTCTGGCACCAAAGCGTTCACACATTTCATGGTTGAATCTAAATAAGTCCCAATTTTTAAATAGTGTACTAACTATATGTTTACTTTGGACATTAAAAGTGTTTATGAAACTGCATTTAAAATGCTGTTCTTTCTGTGTTAGTTGTTCTGTAAGTGAACCCGTTAATTCTATGTCCGAAAGTATCACACTAGTATTAGAGGGAACTTTGACAGATAAAATAGGTTTGAACAGAGATCTCTCTCTTTTACTAGTAACCTCATCAGTCAGGGACTCTAGTAAATTTACAGGGTAACCTCGATGTATAAACATACTCTTCAAAAATCCACATTCCTCAAAAAAGTCAGTGTTCAAAGTGGAAATGTGCGAAGCTCTCACCAACTGGCCCTTGAACACGGATCTTTTCTGATAGATGGGGTGGCAGCTTGAAAAATGCAAAAAAGAATTGGAGTAAGTTGATTTCCGAAATATTTTTGCTGTATAAGATATTAAGTCTTTATTTTTAACTAACCAAATATCCGAATAAGAAATGGCTTCTGTATTGAAACAATGTGTAAATTGTAAGAAGTTTGTTGAAGAGTTAAATGGACCATTTCTGTAGCACTTACTTCATCCCCTTTGAATAAAATAAATATATCTATATTGACATCATGAGCAATGCATGTGTATAAATCCTTGACATCAGTTGTCAAGAAGTTCAAGTCGCAACTAAATTCTACGTCATTGATACTAGACAAAAATGACCAAGAGTCTTTACATATTTGCTTTTCTAGCATGACGAACTTTTGTAAAATAGTGTCAATGACCTTCGAACATGCATATGTAGGAGAACCTCTACTATCAACTGTCAGTGATACTATCAATAGTTCAGTGCCTGTTGAGTCCACATTGCTGACCCCAGGAAAGGAGTCTTTATTAGTGTTGACCTTGGATAAAGCAAAAGGTTGCTGAAAAGCTACTGTCGAAAAAGCATTATTTGTTAAACAATTAAAGTCACTTAGTGATTCAATGCCTCTTGTGACCATATTACTGGCCACAGGAGAGGAAGAACGCCTTAGTGGGAGTGGTAGACTGACACTCAAGAAATTAACCTCGGAGGAAGAACTCCTGAGTGTCAGTCTACCACTGAACTATTATGTGATTCCAATTGTTTAACAAATAATGCCTCTCCGACTGCAGTTTTTCAGCAATCTTTTGTTTTATCTAAGGTCACCACCAATAAGGATGGTGATTTTAAGGTGTATAATTTTTCGAACAGTGAAATCTCAGGTGACTTGGTTGAGCTTTTGGCAAAAGGGCATATATACATCCCATGTCAACGTATGGCTATCGCTAAATCCATCGCTTAAAATGTACATGAGGAAGCTGAATTTTCAATTACATTTTATAAATCCAGTAGGTATAACCTGTGATAATATGTATAGAATCCCAAGTACATTTAACCCTCCATTACACCCTTTACTTCAAACATTTGAACAACTGTGTGAGCTAGACTTTAGGCACGTCATTAAATTTAAAAATAAATCTCCCAATATTGAGGTAGATCATACTAGTGAATTGGCATTAGTGAAGTACATACAAACACAGGATATACGAGTTTGTAAACCCGATAAAGGAGGAGGTCTGGTCGATTTTGACCAGGCTGACTACATCAATTGTATGAACCTTTTATTCAGTAATGATACTTACCAGCAGAGTTCCAGATCAGAAGCGAATAGGGCATACAACTTGATTAAAAGTTGTCTGAATGATTTATTCATAGAGGGTCGAATTGACCAAGTACAACTCAATTATATGACCACTCTGTTTCCAAGGTACCCCTCCCTGTTTGGTATTCCTAAAATACATAAAGATTTAAATAACCCATCAATAAGACCACCACACATGCATTCCTCATGATGTCAGTATAGAGTAGGTAGCAGCAGTAATGCGCAAACATGGAGCTCCAAACAGGGACATAACCTTGATCATGGAACTGTTAGATCTCACTTTGTCCAACAATTATTTTTTGTTTGACAACAATTTTTTCTTACAGAAGGTGGGATTAGCAATGGGTTCCCCTTGTGGTGCCAGTGTGGCCAATCTTGTAATGGCCCACTAGGAAACTAACTTTATATTCAATGATGTGAGTGTAATGGAGAGTATACAATATCACACTAGGTTTTTAGACAATATATTTATTTTATTCAAAGGGGATGAAGTAAGTGCTACAGAACTGGTCCGAAAGTTTAACTCTTCAACAAACTTCTTACAATTTACACATTGTTTCAATACAGAAGCCATTTCTTATTTGGATATTTGGTTAGTTAAAAATAAAGACTTAAGATCTTATACAGCAAAAATATTTCGGAAATCAACTTACTCCAATTCTTTTTTGCATTTTTCAAGCTCCCACCCCATCTATCAAAAAAGATCCATGTTCAAGGGCCAGTTGGTTTTTGAAGAGTATGTTTATACATCGAGGTTACCCTGTAAATTTACTAGAGTCCCTGACTGATGAGGTTACTAGTAAAAGAAAGAGATCTCTGTTCAAACCTATTTTATCAGTCAAAGTTCCCTCTAATACTAGTGTGATACTTTCAGACATAGAATTAACGGGTTCACTTACAGAACAACTAACACAGAAAGAACAGCATTTTAAATGCAGTTTGATAACCACTTTTAATGTCCAAAGTAAACATATAGTTAGTACACTATTTAAAAATTGGGACTTATTTAGATTCAACCATGAAATGTGTGAACGCTTTGGTGCCAGACCATCAATAGTATTCAAGAGAGGAAATAACTTAAAGGCTCTCTTAGAAAGATGTCAAAGGAAGGTACCTGGTATTACTGGCACTTTCAAATGTGAAAGTTGCAATTATTGCAAATTCATTGACGTCATGAATACCTTTGAAATTGATGGAAACAAATATAGGGTGAAATCTAAATTCAACTGTAACACTAAGTTTATAGTTTATTTAGCTAAATGTACAGTGTGTTCAGTATTCTACATGGGCAAAACGGAACGTAGGTTCCGTGAGAGAATTTATGAACATGTTTATGCTATCAATCATAATAAAACAGATAATGCTTTAGCTAAACATGTTCATTTAAATGTTCGACATCAGTTCAAATTTATGGTCATCGACCAGTTTGTTATGGACAATAAGGGGGGGGCAGCACCATTTAAACTTGAGGAACTGGAATTAACTTTTCAGCTAAAATTAAATGCCTTTAGTTTTCCGGGATTGAATGAATCATGCTCAGTTATGAGTTTACTAAAGCTTAAAAGCTTACAAAGATAGTCATTAATTAGTAATCTAGCATGTAAGAAAGTATTCACTCTATCTCATTTTATGTTTACTGTTTTGTAAACGGTATTGAATTTTATATTTTAAATTCATGGTACCTTTTTGAGTCCCAAGTGTAACATATTTTTTGTGTATTATTTTTAGTGTATGATTTTATGTAAGTACAACACATTTTTAATAATGATTGAGTTTCAAGTGCAGGTATATGTTGTTTAATTAATTGACCTTGTTAGATTTTTAGTGCACTTTTACAGCTGTTGGCTATTTAAGTAAATTTTTGAGCCAGTATTATTACACCTTCTGAAGAAGTCTGCGTGTAAACAGACGAAAAGCACTTTAAGGATTTTTACTGTCTTCTAAATAAAATCGGAGTATTAGTTCTGACTACCATTTTGGTTGTTTTTTTTGTTTTAAACAGTTTGCTTTGCATTAGTTCTATTAGTATTATAAAACTAGCTACCTAAAGCTCTTGCAAGGTTACCCAATTATACTGTATGAAATTAATATTAATACAAATGGTAATATTGACCAAACAGCCAGGCTTCAGGAGTGGCCACAGTGTCAGCAATAGATAATAAGTACTCTCAAAGGTTAAACTAGTCCCTAAAGGATCAGCCACAATGAAAAGTTTAAATATATTTAATAATAAATAATAAAGGATCATGAAAATACGAAATATCTATTTACAGTAAACACCAGAGTTTGAACCAAATGAAATATTACAGATAACACAGCTGGAAAGATTCACACAGTTACAGAAAAACAATACTTAACTATTCCCACTATATTTTTCTAACTGATCTAAAGAATACTCTTCCCTGGTCACTTACTGGAGCAAGACAAGGTGAAGTAGGTGAGGAATCCTTCTATGTCAGGTTCCAGGAAACAGACTGCTCAGTCTGACTGAGAGACGTTTCAGTATAATATCTAAATATTATTTCTGGGATAGCTTACAGGCTGACATCACATCTAGTCATTTGATTTCTGGTTCCTATACTATCCCCTTTGGCTAGAAGCTGGCAGAATTTAGCACCTATGTGTCAATAATGCACACACATAGATCTTTTCTAAGATCTGTTGCATCTCCTGGAAGTCATAAAACAATTGTAATACTTCTACTCCTCCTATAGAGCTACTAAGCCAGGCTTCTCCCATGCATTTCATCTCTGGCTACAATCAGAACTGTAAGATGCAATCTTTATGGTCTAATTTAATTTCAGCTATTTTCCAAAGTTCACTGGGACTGAGCTTAACCTATTATCTTCTCTTCCAGGAACCTCTGTTAAAACATGTACTTTTAAACAGTTACAATAATACATGTATATATCTTTTCTGTCCAGCAGGGCACACTACTGATACATTTTTAACACAAACAACTTTACAAATACATTTTTCAACACAAGCATCAGTACAAATTTGTTTTATATACAAATGACATACAATTCTTTACAAAATTCCAGCTAGCTGTGCTGGCATATGTTACACATCCACTGCCCTACTTCTCCTGGCATAGCTGGCAGTACCTCCTATCATCACATATGTGTATTACATATAGAAACCAAACAATTAGTTAGTAATGACCCAGTAGATAGAAGAACATAACAGTGAAGTTACAAGGATAGGAAGACACAGAGAAAAGAAGAGTATCATTTGATTTAGAGCTGACAAACTTATTGGTCCCCTGAATTAGGTAGTGGAGTAAATGCACCCCTTGCATCTTAAATAACGTGCATTGCTACAATGCATACTGCATGTTAACTTCTTGATGTGCTACCTAAACCTGCTTGTTATCATGACGTCATTCATATGTTCATAGGTTCATATGATATTACTAGGCTAACAGCTCAAGGGCCCTTACAAGCCTAGCCAATATAACCCAATTTTACCCAATATATGGCCCCTAGTGGCAAGAGGATGGCATGGGTTTGTGTCTGTACAGATTGCCCCATCCATAAGAGATACAGGCCCTTCCCCAGGTGTGAATTTGAGATTCCCCATCCATTGATCCAAATTGCACTTAAAGAGGGTCAGGGAAGGGCTCTGCTTAATGTCAATAGGAAACCTGTAACAAAGAAGGATCAGTCTCTGAGACACATATCTGTGTCTCCAGCATGGTTTGTCTGAGTCACTGACTAAGTTTAGAATAGATCCCTAGATCAGGTGGCCCTCATGCTGTTTGACTTGCAGATGTGTAGAAGTTCCATCAGGGCTAGATTTGTGAGTGCCTTGTAGGTCAGACGTAGGTCACCCCTTAACAGTAGGTGGGAGACAGAGTAAAGGGATAGGGCTTTTAGTCTATCCACATAGTTCATGTTGTTTACACCCTGTACTTTCTATGTAAAGAACCTCATAGGTCACTCTAGCTGGTTTAAGTGCCTAGTCAAGTACATGCCAAATGGTGCACTGTACTCAATTATTGGTTTAATGAGGACTGAGTACAAAGGGACTATAATTTACTTGGCTCTGGATGCCATACCTTTACTTATAAGTTATGCCACATAGAAGGATTTACTCACCACTGTGGACACATGGCAGACAAAGTTCAAGCTACTATCTATCTGTGTACATAGATCTCTCACCTCTGAGTTTACTCTATGGAGTGTGCTATTGATGTTGTAATTTGCAGGGATATTTGACTTCCCAAAGGGTATGATAATGCATTTTTTGCATTTAGTTTTAGGCCATGGTTCTGGTACCAAGCATTTGTCCTCCTGAAGGATATTTTGCAGGATACAATGGCTTGCAGTCATCGGCAAACTTTGTCATCCAGAGGCCTTTCACATTTGTCTTGACTTCAGAGAAGTATATGACAAACAGGAGTGGTCCTACTACTGAGCCCTGTGGCACACCACTAGGAACTGACCTCTTGGTGGATCTGAATTCACCCACTTTAACTACATGTGCCCTGTCCATGAGCCAATCAGCTATCCATCTGGTGACATAGAGACTTATTCTCAGTTTTGTGGATTTATTTATAATACCTGAGTGGGGAATTGTGTCAAATGTCTTGGCCAGGTCAAGGTAGGTGGTATGTCTTGTTTTACCCTCATCCATGATCTTAGTGACTTTCCCCAAAGAAATCCACCAGATTCAATAGGCATGACCTGCCCTTGAGAAAGTCAAATTGGGTTGGATCCAGAGTTTGGAGATCTCCTATGTCATTATTTACCATGTCCATAATTATTCTTTCCATGGCTTTACACATAAGACTAGTCAAACTTATGGGTCTGTAATTTCCTGGGTCATTAGATGGTCCCCTTTATGCAGAGGGATGACTGTTGCTGTCCTCCATTCTTTCGGGACAAAGCCAGTCCAGAAGCTCTGGTTAAATACAGATCCTAATGGACCCAATAAGTCCTGATTTAAGCTGTATAACGGCAACCTGGTATATTGTCAGGCTCCACTGAAGCCTTGTTTCTAGTCTTAGAGAACGCAGTGGCAACCTGTTCATTGGTGATAATTGGCAGTGGAGTGGTAGAGGGTATTTCTTGGGGGAGAATGAGGCTAATGGGAAGATAACAATTTCAGCTGAATTTGTTGGCCAGCAGATTTGCTATGTCTTATAGCTGAGTATAGGTGATGCCATCTACATCTAATTCCACACATTGTTGGCTGATGCCTGTAAGATTGCCGACATAACTGAAAAATGCCTTAAGGTTATCCTAAGCTTTGGAGATTATTTTTACTCAAAGTCTGCTTTTAGAGACTTGACTAGTTCCCTGATTCACTTGTTTAGAGTAATGAGGAACTTATCTGTCTGTTGTGCACATTCTCTCTTACTTTTTGACAGGTTTGTCTTCTTTCAAGGTAGAAAGGGAGGAGCTTATAAAGCTTAATTTACAGTAAGGGTGGGCAGCTTAAAATCACCAAGTTAAAAAAAAAAAACAGATCAAGAAATGAAAGGGAGGCTGGGAGAGATAACTAGCAGGGAGTCACCAATACTGTTTGTAGTTTTTACAGGCTTTGAGTCTTATCAGAAAAGACCCAGAAATTCCCTTTGTGTTTAAGTATCACTCAATAAACAAATTAACCAATGAAAAACACATGTGAAATGTGCAGCCTACATAATTTAAGTGCATATGTCCTACATAGAACAAAAGCACCAGGCCAAGCAGACTTCTTAAAAAGGAAAACAAAATGGAACAAGTGAAACAGAAAGCAGCTCTATCAGTTTAAGCAACTCACTGACAAAAAATATATAGATTTACTTTCCTCACCCAGTAGGGAGTCACCAACAGTGCTTGTAGTTTTTGTAGGTTTGGAGTCTTATCAGAAAAGACAAAGACCCAGAAACTCCCTGTGCATTTAAGTGTCACTCAAGAAACAAATTAACCAATGAAAAAACATGTGAAATGTATACTGTGTTGTGTTATAGGGGGGTTATACTGCTCTGTGTTATAATTATTTACTTATATTTGTTTAATGGGGTAGTGCACTGATCAATATTGACCAATTTCAGGCTCTGCCCGGGTGAAATACAAAACATCTCACAAAGAAAAAATACAGAAATGTAAGCAGTAACAAAGTAGTTCAGACTTATTACACAGAAAATCTGGATATACACATTGCAATGAACAAGTACAGTGCAATGTACAATCAAGCAGAGTGTTATGCACAATATATACATTATTTCCTAAAGTGGGTCAATCTTCAGAGACTCTTAGGTCAGGTTAGGTTAGTAGCAAATAATTTACATTCTTACTAACCTAACCTTTCATCATCCTATCTATACCTTTCATCACCTAGTCTCTCCCCACTCTCAGGGTGGACCTGTATCTTTTTATTTTTATTTCCTAGCATAGTAGAGTATACTACTCTTATACATACTGATTGTCACATGTAATCATTTTTTCTATTTATTTTTATTTTTACATCACTGGTATCGCCTAATACTCTATTGTATCCTAGGTATCAAATTCAAACTGAATTAAACTGTATATATATATATATATATATATTTTTTTATTTTTATATATATATATATATATATATATATATATATATATATATATATATATATATATATATATATATATATATGATATTTTTTAATTATTGCATTTGTACTAATGTTTTATTTAATATTATTTAACTCTCTAGAGATTTTCTCCCTGGGCCTCTGCTGAAAATGGGTGCTTATTACCCAGTTGGCTTTTCCTGGTAAACAATAATTAAATAAATACAATCTTGACAGAGGACAAATTCTGAAAAGAGATAGGTAAGGTGATATAGCCTGTGTTGAAGTAGTAGCATTTGGCTTGGATGAAGAAGTGCTTTTCTAGTTGCATTCTGAGTTTGGAATAAGTGTTGATTTCCTTAATGTCGATGGGGGGAGCTTACCAAACAGTAGGTGCCTGAGAGGAGAAAGCATGTGCAGTGCTGTGGAGTTTGGTTCTAGTGGAAATGACAGTTGGTGTAACTGAGCATGTGCAGTGCTGTAGTGTTTGGTTCTAGTGGTAATAACAGTTGGTGTAACTGAGCATGTGCAGTGCTGTGATGTTTGGTTCTAGTGGTAATAACAGTTGGTGTAACTGAGCATGTGCAGTACTGTGGTGTTTGGTTCTAGTGGTAATGACGGTGTAACTGAGCATGTGCAGTGCTGTGGTGTTTGGTTCTAGTGGTAATAACAGTTGGTGTAACTGAGCATGTGCAGTGCTGTGGTGTTTGGTTTTAGTGGTAATAACAGTTGGTATGACTGAGCATGTGCAGTGCTATGGAGTTTGGTTCTAGCGGTAATGACAGTTGGTGTAACTGGGCATGTGCAGTGCTGTGGTGTTTGGTTCTAGTGGTAATGACAGTTGGTGTAACTGAGCATGTGCAGTGCTGTGGTGTTTGGTTCTAGTGGTAATGACAGTTGGTGTAACTGAGCATGTGCAGTGCTGTGGTGTTTGGTTCTAGTGGTAATGACAGTTGGTGTAACTGAGCATGTGCAGTGTTGTGGAGTTTGGTTCTAGTGGTAATGACAGTTGGTGTAACTGAGCATGTGCAGTGCTGTGGTGTTTGGTTCTAGTGGTAATGACAGTTGGTGTAACTGAGCATGTGCAGTGCTGTAGTGTTTGGTTCTAGTGGGAATGACAGTTGGTGTAACTGAGCATGTGCAGTGCTGTGGTGTTTGGTTCAAGTGGTAATAACAGTTGGTGTAACTGAGCATGTGCAGTGCTGTGGAGTTTGGTTCTAGTGGTAATGACAGTTGGTGTAACTGAGCATGTGCAGTGCTGTGGTGTTTGGTTCTAGTGGTAGTGACAGTTGGTGTAACTGAGCATGTGCAGTGCTGCGGTTGGTTCTAGTGGTAGAGTTGGTGTAACTGAGCATGTGCAGTGCTGTGGTGTTTGGTTCTAGTGGTAATGACAGTTGGTGTAACTGAGCATGTGCAGTGCTGTGGTGTTTGGTTCTAGTGGTAGTGACAGTTGGTGTAACTGAGCATGTGCAGTGCTGTAGTGTTTGGTTCTAGTGGGAATGACAGTTGGTGTAACTGAGCATGTGCAGTGCTGTGGTGTTTGGTTCAAGTGGTAATAACAGTTGGTGTAACTGAGCATGTGCAGTGCTGTGGAGTTTGGTTCTAGTGGTAATGACAGTTGGTGTAACTGAACATGTGCAGTGCTGTGGTGTTTGGTTCTAGTGGTAGTGACAGTTGGTGTAACTGAGCATGTGCAGTGCTGCGGTTGGTTCTAGTGGTAGTGACAGTTGGTGTAACTGAGCATGTGCAGTGCTGCGGTGTTTGGTTCTAGTGGTAGTGACAGTTGGTGTAACTGAGCATGTGCAGTGCTGTGGTGTTTGGTTCTAGTGGTAATGACAGTTGGTGTAACTGAGCATGTGCAGTGTTGTGGTGTTTGTTTCTAGGGGTAATGACAGTTGGTGTGACAGAGCATGTGCAGTGCTGTGGAGTTTGGTTCAAGGGGTAATAGTTGGTGTAACTGAGCATGTGCAGTACTGTGGAGTTTGGTTCTAGGGGTAATGACAGTTGGTGTAACTGAGCATGCACAGTGCTGTTGAGTTTGATTCTAGGGATAATGACAGTTGGTGTGACAGAGCATGTGCAGTGTTGTGGTGTTTGGCTCTAGTGGTAATAACAGTTGGTGTAACTGAGCATGTGCAGTGCTGTTGCGTTTGGTTCTAGTGGTAATAACAGTTGGTGTAACTGAGCATGCGCAGTGCTGCGGTGTTTGGTTCTAGTGGTAATGACAGTTGGTGTAACTGAGCATGTGCAATGCTGTGGAGTTTGGTTCTAGTGGTAATGACAGTTGGTGTAACTGAGCATGTGCAGTGCTGTGGTGTTTGTTTCTAGCAGTAATGACAGTTGGTGTAACTGAGCATGTGCAGTGCTGTGGTGTTTGGTTCTAGGGGTAATGACAGTTGGTGTGACAGAGCATGTGCAGTGCTGTGGAGTTTGGTTCAAGGGGTAATAGTTGGTGTAACTGAGCATGTGCAGTACTGTGGAGTTTGGTTCTAGGGGTAATGACAGTTGGTGTAATTGAGCATGCGCAGTGCTGTTGAGTCTGATTCTAGGGATAATGACAGTTGGTGTGACAGAGCATGTGCAGTGCTGCGGAATTTGGTTCAAGGGGTATTGAGAGTTGGAGTGGCTTATGATTAGTGTCTCAGGTTGTATGAGGAGCTTTTTTGTGAAGTCAAGCTGCAAGGGGAGTAGTTGCACTGCACTGTATATTATCTGCATTTCTGTTACACAGTATTGGGTTAAATTGTACTGTATTACAAGTTAAATTGTACTGTATTACATATTATTTGTGTATTCTGCTCTGCTATCCTGTGTTACTTTGTTCTGTTAAATAGTGCTTCATATTATGCTGCTTATTAAATGGTATTGTGTTATTGTCTAGCCTGCCTGTACTCGGTTTCTGTGCATTTCCTTTCTGCAAGCCCTTCATTATGAACATCCCTACCACTGTAGGAACGCCATATCCTATGCAGTCAAATGGTCAGCTTTTTTTTTTTTTACAATTTTTTTGAAGTATAGCTTCTGAAATCTGCTTTCTTATCCCAGATCTCTGTCTTGATGGAATCACAGTCTGCTGGGCTGTACCAGCAAATGGTCCATTGTGATTAATATACCACCCTGGTAAACAAACTAAATAAAGCCTTAAACTGATACAAGCCTTCTAGCTTAAAAGAGAGACTTTGGAGTGATTAACTATCAGTTTTCTGTATTTTCTTGCTGTACTTAACTGTTTTCCACCTAAATGCTGATTTTCCAGCATTTATTGTGATTTAAAAGCTTGTTCTTTTCACATATTGTTCTTATTTGACTGCCTGCACATTTAAAAAGTCGTTTTTTGTTTAAATAATTTGTTTAACTGTTATAGGCTACACACTATAGTGTGATAGCCTTTTCCAATCGCTTGTAGTCATTTAAAGCTGTTTAAAGTGTACTTTTTACTGTTTTTGCCTTATCTTTTCAAAAACAAAACAAAAAGCAAACAAAAACATTCCTTGTTTCCCACCTTTCTAAGCTAGTATAATCCAGTTTTCAGGCTAGTGCTGAATTCAGGGCTGTGATACTAGTTTCTAAAGTTGTCCATACCTTACTTGGATAGAGGGAGGTTTCTCTGTTCACCTGTGAGAGAGGGGAACTTTGAGCAGCCATCTGTCCCTGGAGGAGTGGTTCCAGCCCAGAAATTAGTTTAAAAACCGTGTTTGCACGGTTTTGCGCAACAGGCAGCACTGGTTAGCTAGGGTTAAATTATTCCTAGCTCCACTATGTCTCCTCTTCAGTTTTACCCTTGAAACTAGTCTAACTCTCAACCTAAGCACTCAAAAAGCATCCTACAGTCCAGCACTTGATCAGACCTAATAGCAAGCACTAATAAATCCTGACACTTGATTGCCCAGCAGGGCAAGGCTCTTTATCCACCCCTCACCAACCAAGCAACTAAGCAGCTCACCCTACTATTCAGGCATGACCAAAGGGCAACTTCAGGTGTACTCTCCAGTCCAGCTGGTGAACCTGGGTATCCTGAGGCAATGTTACAACTATCTCATGTACACAGACAACCCCCTCCTCCCACCACAAAACACTAACATATGTGAGAGATGCAATTATACAGCGAAACTGGAGGCTAAGGTCTCTCCACTGAAGACTGGAACAGACAGTCATGAGGAGAAGGTTAACACTTGCACCATACCTCTAGCCTCACATAGACCTACTAAACCAGCACTGGCAAAAAATACACATAAATACACTAAATCATACTTGGAAGCTCTAAATAAAAACCTGCAAAAGCATCAGAGAGCCCCAAAGCAGACACCCAAAACACCTGCACCTCCTGTCACAAACCAGACAACACATAAAACACAAAATCAATGTGCTACACAATCACAGCCCTTAAAGCGAAATAACATACCTAACACACTAGTAATAGGTAAGTCTATAGTCAGGCACACTGATGTCCCACTCACTAGGCTGGACAAGGAGAAGGTTACTGTTAGCTGCCTGTCTGGAGCCAAAATCCACCACATAACACAAGCACTCAGGTCACTCCAGAACAAGTACAAATATGACTCTGTCATTGTTCATGTTGGTGTGAATGACCTGAGACGTACCTCCCTGGGTTACATGAAAAGAAACATGGAAGAGCTCTCTGATCATGTAGCCCAAGCAGTTATGACCCTGACCCTGAGTAGCATCCTGCCCTCACCAAGAATGATACCTCAGTATAAAGAAAAAATTATCAATTTCAACAATTGGCTAAGCTTCTGGTGTCATTCAAAGGGGATCCAGTGTCTGTCAGCCTAGGATGACATGCTCAACAAACCGCGTTGCTTCACAAGAGATGGCTTGCACCTGTCACCCCTAGGCTTTCGAATACTGGCCAAGGCTCTTGCTGCCCCGATAGTGCCTTTTTTAGGCAAGACTCAAAAGTCAAACCCACCTCCATAAACAGCACAAATAAAAAAATGAGGGTTATGCAACTCAATGCCAGGAGTTTAAATCTCAAAATGCACGCGCTTGAAGCACTCCTCAGTATGGAGAATGTCGACATCTGTGCAGTAACTGAAAACTGGTTCAAGGCTCCAGAGAGTACTCCAGCACTACCAGGCTACAACTCATACCACACATTTCGGCCACAGAACATGGACCGAAACAAAAAAGGAGGGGGTGTATCCATATTCATCAAGGATACCTACACCTCCAGGTCAGTGGCACAGCATGATACCTCAGAGATCATCCATGTGCAACTAACATTGGGCAAATCTGCAGTGCAAATTGTGGCCTGTGACAGATCACCCTCCAAAACCCAGGACCACCACTCTGCCTTTCTGGAGACAATGGAAAACATGAAGGTCCAACCGAACACCCTGATCTTGGGAGATTTCAATATCCCTACCATTAACTGGGAAAACTACTTGAGTACAAATTCCCAGGCTCAGTGCTTCCTGTAATTTATCAACTCAAATTCTCTCTGAAAACATATTGGACCTGGTCATCACCAACATGGGTGACAGGTGATCCACACCAGAGGTCAACCTGTCACTGGTTAGATCAGACCATAAACTAATCACTTTGGATGTCCACACCCCACCACCACCCCCAACCAAGGAAACCACAGTGAAAAACTTTTCTAAAGCAAACTTCACCTTACTTAAGACAGAGGTGGTAAGTTTCACAGCCCCCACACTAAAGAATAATGCTGTCCAAGATGCAGAATCCTTTACAAATGCACTCTATGAGCACCTACAAGAATGCATGGATCGTGCCATCCCTAGCAAAACCAAGAGAAGGAAACCAGTCTGTTGGACTCCTGCCATAAACAGGTTATACAATAAAAGGAGGAAACTAGTTCAGAATAAAAGCAAATCCCAAGAAGGAAAGACATCCCTGATTGTTATTAGTAAGAAAATAAGGTCCCTCATAAAATCATCCAAGGCTAACTTTGAAAGAAAAATAGCCAAGGATTCAAAAGATAACCACAAAGCCTTCTTTAGCTATGTCAAGAATCTAAGTGGCAACTCACAGATATGCTCTAAGCTAGTGCAAAATAGCACAAAATATACTGAACCTACTGATATTGCCAACATCCTGGCAGATAGATTCAGTGCAAACTTCACCCCCCCCTCTCACCTCCAAAAGGGCCCACAACAATACCGGAAAAGTGTAGTGTCCCAGAAATCACAGATACACAGGTGAAAACAGCCCTTTCAAAAGCCAAAAACACAGTGTCAATGGGGCCAGATGGTGTCACAGGATGCGTCTTGCACAAACTACAGAACAAACTAACCCCCCACCTAAACATGCTGTTCAACCTCAGCCTCTCCACAGGCTACGTGTCCATAGAATGGTGCACAGCAATGGTTATTCCGCTCCACAAAGGAGGGGCCACAACTGACCCTGGTAACTATTGCCCCATAAGCCGGACGAGCCTGGTCTGCAAGGCTATGGAGCGCATCATCATGAAACTCATTAACAAAGACATTGGGAACCTCCAAACACTTGACCCAACCCAGTTCGGCTTTGTTAAGGGAATATCATGCCTACTAAACCTGATTGACTTCTTTTTGACAGTTACCAAGGCCATAGATGATGGAAAGATGGTTCACACAGTCTACCTTGACCTCACCAAGGCGTTCGACACCATTCCTCACTCAGGTATTATAGAAAAACTCACCAGCCTGAACATAAACCCCTACGTCACAAGATGGGTTGGCAACTGGCTTACAGACAGAACTCACATGTTAAGAATAGCAGGCTCCAGGTCTGACTCTAAACCATTCACAAGTGGTGTCCCTCAAGGCTCGGTCCTGGGACCCCTACTGTTCGGTATATACTTCTCAGAAGTACAGGCAAACACAGGAGGACTATGGCTAACCAAGTTCTTCGATGACTGCAAACTGGGAGCCATAACTGACTCTCCGGCTGACATGGACATCCTCCAAAAAGGCCTTACTGAGACGGACACCTGATGTCAAAGTCATGGCCTCAAGCTAAATGCCAAAAAATGCATAGTCACCCCATTTGGGAAAAACAAAACACCCACAAATTACCACATAGGTGGCAGCCCCCTTAATACAGAAGAGGTAATAAGAGATCTGGGGACCCAGGTAGATAGTAATCTCTCCTTTGACAATCATATTGCCAAAGTAGTTAGGAAATCCTTCTATGAGGCCCATCTAATTACTAAAGGGTTCACATCTAGAAATAAAGAGGTTATAGTGCCCCTCTACTCGTCACTCATCAGACCCATTATAGAGTACAATGCCTCATTTGGGATGTACCTCACAAGACACTTCCAACAGCTGGAAAGACCACAAAAGTACCTCACCAAGAGGACTACTGGCATCAAACATATGTCCTATGCAGCCTGACTGAAAAAACTCCGGCTGTACTCAGTGGCATATCGCTTACTCAGAGGTGATCTCTCCCTCACTTACAAAGCCATGTCCAACTCAGAATTGATGGACATGCTCCACCTAAAGAAATCCAAGTCACTGCGAGCCACGCGCTCTAGTGAGCTAAACCTCTCCACAACAATAAATCAAACACACTGGAGGGATAGATTCCTGTCACAGAGACTCCCCATGCTTTGGAACAAAATTCCTAACTACATTAGACAGAGCCCCTCACTAACACTCTTCAAGAGAAACCTTGACGAGTGGATGGGTAATAGGAAATACACCCCTGGGATCACTTCATTGGCTCTGCTTGACAGAGGCTCAGTTAATTAATCAATGGGGTGGCAAAAGCCGACACACTCTGGCTAGGCTTATAAATGCCCTTGAGCAGATAGCCTAGTACCTACCTATGAACCTATGAACCTATGCATAAATATCTGTTGCCAGCCTGCTAATAATAGGCATGTTAAGAGAGTGTAACAATTGCATTATGTACACTGAACAACTACAAACTGCTACTTAACATGGGAGCCACTAGTAAGTGATGCAAAACTTCCTTGAGTTGTAGGCCAGTCACTCTACTATAGCTAGTAGTGAGCCCCACTGCTCTCCAACTCCAACATAAAGTTCTGAAGAAATTCCTTGCTAACTCTCTTAGGGAATATACTAGCAGTTCCAGACCCCAACCACATGTTGACACTACACTCACTACACATGTATCTTCTATTTCCAGTTACAGGACCCAATCATATATTCACACAGCACCCACCACATCTTTAGCCACTATTTCTAGTTCCAGACCCTAGCAACATGTTCACACAGCACCCACTACACATGTATCCACTGTATCCAATTCCAGACCCCAGACCCATGTTGACACTATACCCACTATACCTGAATCCTTTATTCCCAATTCCAGACACCAGCTAAATGTTCATACTGCATCCACTATACCACATACCTCTCAACTTCTTGGCACATGAAATCTTGGCAAAGCCTAAAATACTGGGGGAAAAAGACCCCAAAATAGGGACACATTTTAAATATTGCTCTTATAAACTTAGAAAGTTGCTAGAATACCAGGATTTTTGTCACATGAAGTCTAAAATTCATAACTACGCCATTATTTAGCAACTTCAATTCTTAGTGATTTGCCAGAAAACCACATATTTTATGAGAAACTGACCAAAAATATGAGGCAGAAATCTGGATATTCTATAAAAATCTGGACAGTTGAGATGCATGCTCCATATATATCCTCTGTTTCCAGTTCTAGATCCCAGTCACATGTTCACACTACACCCACCACATCTGTATCCACTCTTTGCATTCTAGGCCCTAGTCAAACATTCACACTACAGCCACTACACCTGTATCCACTAGTTCCTGACACATGTTCACACAACACCCACTATACATGTATCCACTATTTCTAAACATACGGCACACTCTCCAACATTCTGCACTTCCCCCTCAAGCAAGATTCAAATGGGCTGCATATATATATATATAAGCAACTTCTTTCAGCGGGTGATATACAAAGTTTAAAATAATAAAAGGATATTGTAATGAAGCAAAGACTTTTGCCTAGTTAATAGGTTATACAGTTATATATAAAATATATACATAGTTATAATTGAGCACAATGTCTTACAATCTAAGTTGTAGATATAATTTGCTCAGTTAAATGCTTTTGCTGCTCATAGGCTCATTCCATTTTAATAAATTGAAGACAGATCTGTGCAAAACTGGCACATATCAATATTAGGAGTCTAAAAAAGGAATCATCTGATATTAAGGTTTTCATGACCCTTAAGTAACTATAATTCTGTGTAATTACCTCCCTCATTGCTTGGGTTTAGTGCCTACTATTTGTTCAGGTCTTCCTGCAATGGTGGGAGGGTCCCTGTATTCATCCGTAACCCCATTGTTTAATGACAAATCCAGTTTGATAATTACCTTGAAATCCTATATTTCTTAGTGTCATTAAGCAAATCAAACTACCATTTCATTGCTAATTATAGAACCATTTCTATGTCTTCTACTGAATATAGTATCTACCTAATCCAGCTTGAGTCCTGGGCAACATCAACAAAGAATGGTGTACAGCAACAGTGGTCCCACTCCACAAAGGAGGTGCTTCTACGAACCCTGGAAACTACTGCCCCATAAGCCTGACTAGCCTGGTCTGCAAAGCTATGGAAAGGATCATTATGGAACTCATAAACAAAGACATTGGGGACCTACAGACACTGGATCCTACCCAATCCGGCTTTGTTAAGGGCAGATCCTGCCTCTTGAACCTGGTTGACTTCTTTGAAACAGTCACCAAGGCCACTGATGAGGGTAAGGTAGTTCACACAGCCTACCTGGACCTCGCAAAAGCCTTCAACACAATACCCCACTCGGGCATCATAGACAAGCTCTCCAGCTTAAATATAAATCCCTATGTCATAAGATGGGTTGCAAACTGGCTCAAGGACAGAATCCACATGGTCAGAATTGCTGGAGCCATGTCAGACTCTAAACCAGTCACAAGTGGCATCCCACAGGGCTCAGTCCTGGGACCTCTCTTATTTGGTATATATTTTTCTGAGGTACAGGCTAACACGGGAGGACTGTGGCTGACCAAGTTCACAGATGACTGCAAACTGGGCGCCATAATTGACTCTCCAGCTGACACAAGCATCCTCCAAAAGGGACTCATAGAAATGGATAACTGGTGCCAGAGCCATGGCCTTAAACTAAACGCCAAAGAATGTATAGTCATACCCTTTGGGAAAAACAAAGTGCCCACAAATTACCACATAGGTGGTAATCCATTAAGTACAGAAGAAGTAATTAGGGACCTAGGGACCCAAGTTGATAGTAATCTCTCCTTTGACAATCATATTGCCAAAGTGGTTAGAAAGACCTTCTATATAGCCCATCTCATCATGAAAGGATTCACATCTAGATCAAGGGAGGTCATTGTGCCCCTGTACTCTTCCCTCATCAGGCCCATAATTGAGTACAATGCCCCATTTGGGATGTACCTTACCCGACACCTGCAGCAACTAGAAAGACCCCAAAAGTACCTCACCAAGAGGATCAAGGGACTCAAACAAATGCCATATGATGCTTGGCTAAAGAAACTCCAGCTCTACTCAGTTGCATACCGCCTACTCAGAGGCGATCTATGCCTGATGTACAAAGCCATGTCCAACCCAGAATTAATGGACATGCTCCACCTCAGAAAATCCAAATCCCTTAGAGCTATGTGATCGAGAGAATTGAACCTCAGCACAGAAATAAATAGGACATGCTGGAGGGACAGATTCATAACCCAGAGGCTCCCTTCACTCTGGAATAAAATCCCAGTCCATGTTAGGCAGAGCCCCTCACTGACTCTCTTCAAGAGGAATCTTGACGAGTGGATGGGAGATCATAGGTTCACCCTGGGAGTCACTTCTGTGTCACTGCTAGACAGAGGCACAGTAAACTAACCTTAGAAAGGGCACATTAAACTCATTCCAATGGGTAGCGAAAGCCAAACACACTCTGGCTAGGCTTGTAAATGCCCTAGGGCAGATAGCCTAGTATGAACCTATGAACCTATGAACTACCCATCCATAAACTGGTGAACATACACTACCGATGAAAAAATATGTGCAATGCTTCTGCACCTTTATTAACAAACAATTGCCTACACCAGATAATGTCTACTACATACTCGAATATCTTCAAACTCCATGAGCAAATCAGGCCACCAGACCATCACTTTTCCCCTGAGAATGCAATACAAGACTGCAACCACTAATGCCCCTGTATTCATGTATTTCTCTAAAGCCACTCTCCTACCACTCTCAGATGAAAAATTTAATTTATAAGCTCTTCCTCCAAGGAACCCCGTACTTAAAGCAACCATTAACATTGCCAATATTTATGCCCACTTGAATTCTTTCACCAATCTTGACCCTATCTGTCACAAGTATGATGGCAAATTTAAAAATAACCCCACGTATTAAAATCCTACTATAAACAAACCCTAGAATAAAGAAAAAATCCTTGCCAAAAAGTATTAACTCAATGTTCCTCTTTCTAAGGGCAAGCTGAAAAATGTTTACAGTTCACAAAGCCCTAAGGTATAAGATCAAATCCTGCAAAGCCCCATATAAACTGAATGTCACTACCTCATTCAAAATTATTCATAAGGCCTTCATTAATAATGTAAGAGGTTTTCCAAAGTAGTGCTTAATAATGTATCTGAGCTCTACTGGTACTACCTTGCCAGATATAGAAGTCATCATCCATATACTCACAGGCAAATTTAGTTCCACCTTAATCCCATTCTATACCAACTTATTCTCTATTCTATAGTGTTCTTGCTCCCCATAATTTCTTTGTATTAGGTCCTAAATGTAGTCTTCAAAAGCAAAAATAGCTCCATGGGGCCAGACAGCATACCAGGCTGTCTCCAATTTAACACTAAGCACAGCCATACTAATTCCCTGATAAACTATTTTAACCTTAGCCTCTTAGGTGGATATGTGCTCAAGGCTTGAAGATGGATAGCAGCTGTATTAGTAGTATCCCTACACAAAAGTATAGCTGGCTCAACCAGTACCCTTCTGCAAAACTGCATGATGCCAGTTGGCTGGTTTCCTGCAGACAGTACACAATCTGTGCACAACCCCCCCCCCCCCCCCCCCACAGCTCTTCAAGTGAAGAGTGAAACAAAAAAAAAAAAGAAGGAACACCAACCAGGTGGCCAGATATACAACACGGCTGAAGCCTGCCCAGCCAATCAGGTCCTGTTTCTACTCCCTGAACCTGGACCTCCTCTCTCTTGTTTTAGTAAAAAAACTCCTTCCACTCATTTTAGTAACAAAAAAATATATATTTATTTCTTTTAAAGTGCAGCAGACGGCTTGCTACAAATGTAGCAAGTAATTACTACAGTTTATAACCTGCATGAAGTACTACTACAGAAGTCAGGTTTCAGTTAAAAAAAGTTTTTTTTTACCTTTAAAGTGTTGAAAACTGTTTTCTAAATTGTAGCAAGCAGTTGCTACAGTTTATACCACATGCAGAGCACTACAGCACTTAGGTTTAACCACAAATCCAATACCAGCTTTTAAAAGCCGGTGTGCATTAAAGAGCAATTGGAATTTGACAGCTGACTAACCAACACTTTGCACTGGAGGCAGTTGCCCTTTTCACCCTGCCCTGGCTTCAGTACTACCGCAACACAAATGTGGCCCTATCACTGACCCAGGAAAGCATAAACATATTAGCCTTACTTTTATTATCTGCAAAGTAATGGAATGTATACTATAAGGGAGTGCATAAATAATGATGTAGGCAGGCTGCTGTATCTAAATCTACAATAATGATGTAGGCAGGCTGCTGTATCTAAATCTACAATAATGATGTAGGCAGGCTGCTGTATCTAAATCTAGAATGATGATGTAGGCAGGCTGCTGTATATAAATCTACAATAATGGTGTAGACTGGCTGCTGTATCTAAATCTACAATAATGATGTAGGCAGGCTGCTGTATCTAAATCTACAATAATGATGTAGGCAGGCTGCTGTATCTAAATCTACAATAATGATGTAGGCAGGCTGCTGTATCTAAATCTACAATAATGATGTAGGCAGGCTGCTGTATCTAAATCTACAATAATGATATAGGCAGGCTGCTGTATCTAAATCTACAATAATGATGTAGACTGGCTGCTGTATCTAAATCTACAATAATGATGTAGGCAGGCTGCTGTATCTAAATCTACAATAATGATGTAGGCAGGCTGCTGTATCTAAATCTAGAATGATGATGTAGGCAGGCTGCTGTATATAAATCTACAATAATGATATAGGCAGGCTGCTGTATCTAAATCTATAATAATGATGTAGACTGGCTGCTGTATCTAAATCTACAATAATGATGTAGGCAGCCTGCTGTATCTAAATCTACAATAATGGTGTAGACTGGCTGCTGTATCTAAATCTACAATAATGATGTAGGCAGGCTGCTGTATCTAAATCTACAATAATGTTGTAGGCAGGCTGCTGTATCTAAATCTACAATAATGATGTAGGCAGGCTGCGGTATCTAAATCTACAATAATGATGTAGGCAGGCTGCTTTATCTAAATCTACAATAATGATGTAGGCAGGCTGCTGTATCTAAATCTACAATAATGATGTAGGCAGGCTGCTGTATCTAAATCTACAATAATGATGTAGGCAGGCTGCTGTATCTAAATCTACAATAATGATGTAAGCAGGCTGCTGTATCTAAATCCACAATAATGATGTAGGCAGGCTGCTGTATCTAAATCTACATTAATGATGTAGACAGGCTGCTGTATCTAAATCTACAATAATGATGTAGACAGGCTGCTTTATCTAAATCTACAATAATGATGTAGACAGGCTGCTGTATCTAAATCTACAATAATGGTGTAGACTGGCTGCTGTATCTAAATCTACAATAATGATGTAGGCAGGCTGCTGTATCTAAATCTACCATAATGATGTAGGCAGGCTGCTGTATTTAAATCTACAATAATGGTGTAGACAGGCTGCTGTATCTAAATCTACAATAATGATGTAGGCTGGCTGCTGTATCTAAATCTACAATAATGATGTAGGCAGGCTGCTGTATCTAAATCTACAATAATGATATAGGCAGGCTGCTGTATCTAAATCTACAATAATGTTGTAGGCAGGCTGCTGTATCTAAATCTACAATAATGTTGTAGGCAGGCTGCTGTATCTAAATCTACAATAATGATGTAGGCAGGCTGCTGTATCTAAATCTACAATAATGATGTAGGCAGGCTACTGTATCTAAATTTACAACAATTCAACCTTGTGAAGGGAAGGTTATATGTAGTAAAGTGAGACTTTTTGAGAGGGTAACTGGAACACTGGGTAATGGTCAGCCAGTGCACACCACATACCTTGAAATTTAAAAGGCCTTTGACACTAACATACACTCTGGTGTCATAAATATGCTTTGGTGCTTAAAAATCAGCCTCTCTATAACCCCGAGCTGCTTTACAGTCACTCACACACACACACACACACACACACACACACACACACACGCGCGCTTGGGCGCACACGTTGAATTTCTTCCTTAGCTTTCTTTAAAATGCATCTTGACAATTGGATGAGATCTATAAGCTCACCCCAGGCTATCCCCTTTTGCCCCTATTAACAGAGAACACAAATGATGAGACTTGAGTGCCAAGACTCTTAATGGTCTGCTGGATCAATTACCTAGTATGAAGCTATTAGCCTGCTAAGGACTCCCTGTATTTTTACTTCCATGTTATTTCATTTTTCTCCCCCATTATCATTTTTCCTTCATATCCTAGTTTTCCTGTCTTCTCTTTCTTAGGTAACTAATCATGCGAAAAATACATTAGGAATTTCTTCTTGTTCACATTATCCAACTACTTCTCTGGGTGTTATGATGTTATTTCTGTATGTTCCTGTCCTCCTCCTTTAGCATATGTTGATGGGTCTGTATTCTCACATTCGCTGCCCTTACCTGTTTCTCATACTCTTCTTCACACTCATCATTTTGTCTTGTTAAACATCTACCCTATTGCCCTTATTGACACCATTCCTTCACCCCTGAGCCACTTTTGTTGTTCAGCTCTTATTACATTTCTTTCTTTTCCTTCTAAACCTTTTTCCAGCACTTCTCTATGAGTTTTAAATGGTTGCCAAGTTTTCTTCCATCACTTTACTGTATTTGGTTCTATAATGAAATCTCGAAAGATGCAAAGCTCTTAAACATACAGGATTAAGCCCAGATGATAGAATCTTGTGAGCTCGAAAACACACACAAAACTCCTGTTTTGTAGGGGGCAAGCTTCTTTGCACCAGTCAGATACCTTCTACTTATATATTCCAACTCCAAGATCGCACCACAGTGGAGAAAGGATCAATCCCCCAATCCCCACTGTGCTTTAATCCCACACAATTCAGATTCCGGCAAAAAGAAACACTATTCCACTTCATTTTGCTGGTTTGAGCATACAAAATTAAAACATTTGGGCTCAATTTTGCAAGTTTTAAGCTTCTTGTCTTTCAAGATTCTAAAGTTCAATGCTGCATTCTGTCACCCAGGTTCTGCACTGATGTAACTATTGTTTTAGCATAACACGTCTCCTTGTATTTTCAGACCACTGCTGCATTCTTTTACCTGCCTGCCTTAGCGTTAATGGTATACTCCACCACTTTGCTAATAGTGCCCTAAAATGAAATCCTATTAGAGCCTTGGCCTTGCACAGTACTGCTTCTAGAATCCTTTCCTTTCATGTGAAGCTTGGTACATAGTTTACACATTGTTTAACAATGACCTCTTTCTCCTAGCTCTGCCCTTTTACCCTCATTCTGGACCACGGAAGTCTCTTGTAATCCCTACTCTTTGCCTCCCTCACCAACACTTCGTGTTTTCTTATTCAGTCTCCTTACTATGTGCATGAGATCAGTGTATGGTGTCTTTTCTCTAGGATTCCCCATCCCCCTCTTTTTCCATCATATCATTGATAATAAAGCACTCCTATTTTTACTTCTTCCTACACTGCTGCACATGTGAGGGCTATTGTTACCCATTATCCACATTTATTTTTCCTGTTTTCTGCAATGGGTCTGTATTCTGGGACTTGCATGCCCCAGTCCTTATCACTTCTGGTCCCTGCCTCTATTATCTCCACAGTCGCTTCCTGCCCAGTCGCAGGTGCAGCTTGCAGTTTGTTTATCAATGTCTATAACCTCCTAGCATTGGTTCGAAGGACTCTTCATCCTGCTTTCCTGCTGTGGCTAGTTTCCCTTCTGTCTAATTTCTTATTCTCATCTAGTTTGACCTTATTCACTCTTTTTTCCTCACTGTTTTATTATTTTTTTTTCTTTTTTTTTCTTTTTCGGCTCAGTTTAAGGGAACCTCTGTTCTGATGTAACTTTTCAATCCCTTCTCCAGTGAGGTCTGCCGTGAAACCCATCCCTGACAAATAAGCCCCCATCCTCCTTTGGGCTGCTACAGTCCCCTGTAATCTCATGATCTTGCCCCCCCCCCCCCAATATTCTGTCAACCAACATTTGCTGCCTTCTATCATTTCCCATCTTTTACTGCTGGGCTTGGGTACTGCTATGACTTTATAAAAAGCTGCTATGCTTTACTCACCACTGTACCTCTCTAACTCTCTGAAATATGTTATGGCTTGATCTCCATGTCTTCTGCCTGGTCATTAGCTCCCATATGGGTTTTCCCTTGCTTTTTGTGATTACTCCAGTTACATATGTCTTTTCGTTGCTTTTTGTGATTACTCCAGTCCCAAGAATGTTTTCCTTGCTTTTTGTGATTACTCCAGTCCTGTATGTGTTTTCCTTGCTTTTTGTGATTACTCCAGTCTCATATGTGTTTTCCTTGCTTTTTGTGATTACTGCAGTCCCCATATGTGTTTTCCTTGCTTTTTGTGATTACTGCAGTCCCCATATGTGTTTCCCTTGCGTTTTGTGATTACTTCAGTCCCATATGTGTTTTCCTTGCTTTTTGTGCTTACTCCAGTCCCATATGTGTTTTCCTTGCCTTTTGTGATTACTGCAGTCCCCATATGTGTTTTTCTTGCTTTTTGTGATTACTCCAGTCCCGATATGAGTTTTCCTTGCTTTTTGTGATTACTCCAGTCCCCATATGTGTTTTCCTTGCTTTTTGTGATTACTCCAGTCCCATATGTGTTTTCCTTGCTTTTTGTGATTACTACAATCCCCATATGTATTTTCCTTGCTTTTTGTGATTGCTCCAGTCCCATATGTGTTTTCCTTGCCTTGTGTGATTACTCCAGTCCCCATATGTGTTTTTCTTACTTTTTGTGATTACTCCTGTCACAGTTTGGCCTACCCTGGGACAATATTCAGTTTTTAGCAGGCTCTTTCTTTCCCTTTTATTACCTGATCTGCTTTTTTTCTGTCTTGTAATGGAATCCCCTAGTCCAACAACTCCTGTAGAGCATTGTCGTGCATTAACACTTTGTGTCTGTTATTTTTTTGACTGGTCATTGAGGGGTCTCTAACATCCCCTGCCTCTTTATCTTATCCTTTGCTATTACATTTGCTCTGTCTTAGCTGTCCTACCATGGTCATGTTGCTACGTCTGTGTGATCCCAATTTTAATTCCATCCATGGTTCTTTCTCTCCCATTCTCCTATCCTCTACCATGCTCTGTAACAAATTCTCTTCTCTCCATCTGACTACTTCATCCTACCCTTTCTGCTCTTCTTCTCCTGACACCTGTTATCAATTTCACTCTAGTTATGATCAGATATAATTGATGCAGAAGGATGCATTTTTGACTGTATATCGGGTAGGCTGACTCTGAATAGTTGCTTGGGCGCCTGATGAAGTTCACATGAGAGGAGAGATGTTGAAGAAGATGATGTCTGCTTGCCTCTTTGTAAGGGGAGAGAGGCCATTGCAATGTTTTGCTGGTTTTGAGACCAGATAGCACAATAAATTAGCGTCTGTGTAGGCATTTGAGCTGGACCTAGACTGGGGAAGTGTCACTCTGGAGATAGACAATCCCCATAGTCATCCCATTGCATGCCCACATGCAGTGCATAGATCATGTCTGGATAATTACAGCATAATCTGGGGGGAGAACAATCCCCCATGTGGATAATGATACCTTTAATGGCTGTCTCAATCCTCACCTACAGAGGAAAGGATAAGCCATGCATATCTCACCCCAGGGGAGAGCAAATGACAAAATGAGCTGGGGGAGAGAGGCTTGATGGTAAGGATTGGGGACTGGAACAAAAAAGAAAAGTCCTGTATTCCTCCTTCTTTATTGTCCATCTATGCACTGTCAAATCCCAAACCTCCTTCTCTAACTTTATCTGTTGGCATAGTGTCTGACTCAGTGCATTCCACACAAGTATCATAAACACACTACAAGTAAACAGTTCCAGTGCATGTTCCTACAACCATGTCTCAATGTCACCACCGCTTTGTCTCCAGCTGTCTATTACAATATTAAAATGTGCAGTCAACTGAGGCTCTCTGTATACCAGTACATATTCAAGCAATGAAAATGTGTTTATGTGATCCTTTTACTCACTTTAAACAACTGCAGGCCTGTTTCTTTTGGCAATGTCTACATATTCATGGCAAAAACGTACTGAGGATTGTGTGCCTGCATAGCCTTTGCTCTAGCAGCCAAACTTCCTTTGTAAATCTACAATGAGTTATCTCACGCCATCTTCATTTGTTCTGGCAAGAAATTCTAACACTAAGGTACTAATCATACACAAAAAATGTAAACTTTCCAACAGAAATATTTCTAACATTTTGGATCAGTCAGAAAGGAAGAAGACCATTAGTGTTTGTTGGGAAAATATGTGTACTCTAACCATGATCTCAACTGCTTTCAGTCTAGCATTTAATGTGAGGAACTTTTGTAGCAATATAATCAGTAGGCAAAAACCCAAGGTGTTTACCAACATTGACAAGAAAATAGGGTAGTGGATAGTCATAGAAGAATATCCTGTAAAACTACCTTGCAATAG
>NC_056747.1:54818208-54823208 GCF_019279795.1 Protopterus annectens | reverse complement strand
GTGTGAGTGGTTAGGAATGAGGATGGGTGAGAGTGCTATTCCATGCTGGAGTAATATATGGCAGTCTGGGTGTGAACGGCTCGGAATGAGGGTGGGTGGGAGTGCTATTCCCTGCTTCAGTAATATATGGCAGGCCAGGTGTGAATGGCTAGGAATGAGGGTGGGTGAGAGTGCTATTCCATGCTGCAGTAATATATGGCAGTCTGGGTGTGAATGGCTAGGAATGAGGGTGAGTGAGAGTGCTATTCCATGCTGCAGTAATATATGGCAGGCCAGGTGTGAATGGCTAGGAATGAGGGTGGGTGAGAGTGCTATTCCATGCTGCAGTAATATATGGCAGGCCAGGTGTGAATGGCTAGGAATGAGGGTGGGTGAGAGTGCTATTCTGTGCGGCAGTAAGATATGGCAGGCCAGGTGTGAATGGCTAGGAATGAGGGTGGGTGAAAGTGCTATTCCCTGCTTCAGTAATATATGGCAGGCCAGGTGTGAATGGCTAGGAATGAGGGTGGGTGAGAGTGCTATTCCATGCTGCAGTAATATATGGCAGGCCAGGTGTGAATGGCTAGGAATGAGGGTGGGGTGAGTGCTATTCCCTGCTTCAGTAATATATGGCAGGCCAGGTGTGAATGGCTAGGAATGAGGGTGGGTGGGAGTGCTATTCTGTGCGGCAGTAATATATGGCAGGAGAGTGGGTGAGAGTGCTGTTTTGTGCGGCAGTAATATATGGCAGTCCAGATGGCTGTTAATCCAGCTACTGGTGATTAGGATACCTAATGAGTTACAGTCCAGAGTACCCTGAGAGGGCATGCAAAACACATGTATGCATACATACATGAATACATACAGACATACGTTTATTTGCTTTTGTTTACAAGGAAAGTCTGACTGGGTATATTGCAATTTTTTTATCAATACAACAAAGTTTAAACAAGCTCTAATTCATTCATTATAATGGAATAAACAGGAAGTATCACGCAAAGATAGAAAGTGTAGAGAAGTGACGTTGGTACATATTATCAAACATTACTGAACATTACAGAACATCATTGGCACAATAAATTAAGAGTATAAATGTAATAACATCACTAAATAGTACAACATGCCAATAATGAAGGGACAAATGTATATTTGTGCTGTTATATATGCTGATATAAAAACAATACATAGTTACAGACATTCACACAGACAGACATACAGAAATAAATACAGACATACATATATAAATGCAAACATACATACATACAGACAGACATACATTCATACAGAAATAAATACAGATATGCATTTATAAAGGAAAGCTTACACACATACAGACAGGCATATGTACAAACAGACATACATGCATACAAACAGGCACACATACATGAAGACATACAGACATATATAAATGGATCCCCTTCACTACACCGACACGCCACAACGCCGACACCCAAAACACCGACACCAAAAGACCGACAACACACAATACCGACAACGCACAAAACCTAACACCATAACACCTACACCCAAAACACCGACACACAAAATGTAAACTACACATTACACACAACTATACATGCACTAACCTTAACCCAAACCCTAACCCTAAGGTCCGACACAACCGCACACTTACCCTACCCGCACCCTAACCCTAACTCACTTAACCCACCCCTAAACCTACAGTCTGTCACTATCGCACACACACCCTACCTGCACCCTAACCCTAACTCACTTAACCCACCCTTAAACATATAGTCTGTCACTATCGCACACTTACCCTACCCGCACCCTAACCCTAACTCACTTAACCCGCCCTTAAAACTACAGTCCCTCACTATCGCACACTTACCTGTCCGCTCCCTAACACTAAATCCCTCACTCTATCGCACACTTACCGAGTCTGTCGGGTTCTCACCTTGTCGGTCATCTGAGTCGTCGGTCTTCTCGTCTCCTTCTGTAGAGTGTCGGTCTTCTAGCGTTTCGGTGAAGTGAAGGGGATCCATATAAATACATGCAGACATACATACATACATACATACATGCATACAGGCATACATACATACATACAAACATGCATTTCTTATCGGAGTGTGATAAACTCTCTTCTGTAAGACATAAAAAGCCACTTAGTTTAGTAAGAAAAGGATAACTTGAGGTTTTGGAAATTTCTATCCTAAAGATTCACAGTGTTTGCAGATTCTAGTATGATTCAGATGTATTTTGAGTTAGTTTTAAAAGTAAGGAGGTTGTTTACTTGTCTGATGGTGAAGGGGATGTTATTCCATAGTGTAGCTATTCCTACTGAGTCCCAGTGTGAGTTACTGGATTTTTGGGATTCTGTTAGGTGTGATCCTTTGATCAAAGCTCCTTTTGGGTTTGTACCATTTTACTATATGACTAATAGCTGGAGTGTTTGAGGGATGGGATAGCACTTTATGTACCATATGAACTTTGTATATCTTGAGTGATATGGTAGTTATGGCTGTTTCAGGTTTGGTAAGTGAATGCAGTGATGGTTCAGTTTGTGAAACTGGATGCACATTTACTTATTTTTCTATAATGCTATTCAATCCTGTTTATTACTTTAGTCTGAAGATTAGTGAACAGTGTTGATGCATGCAGCATACTTGGAGATAAGGATGTCACAGTTACCTTCTTGCTGTGGTCAGTCAGATATAGCTTATTTTTTAAATGTAGCACTAATTAGCAGTGAGTTTCTTAAGAGCTTAGATGTACTGGTCACATTTAAGTTTGTCATCCATAACTGTGCACAGTAATTTGGTATGGGTGACCCATAACTGCACACACTAATTTGGTAGGGATGACCCATAACTGCACACAGTAATGTGGTATGGGTGACCCATAACTGCACACAGTAATCTGGTATGGGTGATCCATAACTGCACACAATAATGTGGTATGGGTGACCCATAACTGCACACAGTAATTTGGTATGGGTGACCAATAACTGCACACAATAATGTGGTATGGGTGATGCATAACTGCACACAGTAATTTGGTAGGGGTGACCTATACCTGCACACAGTACTTTGGTATGGGTGACCCAACTGCACACAGTAATATGGTATGGGTGACCCATAACTGCACACAGTAATTTGGTATAGATGACCTATAATTGCAGACAGTAATTTGGTAGGGGTGACCCATAACTGCACACAGTATTTTGGTATGGGTGATCCATAACTGCACACACTAATGTGGTATGGATGACCTATAACTGCACACAGTAATTTGGTAGTGGAGACCCATAACTACACACAGTAATTTGGTAGGGGTGACTTGTTCTGTTTTGGTATTGTTAGATAAGATTATATTAAATGCAATGTTAGCTGGTAGAAGGTAACTACAGGTAAATACGATTGACTTTTTTATTTATTTATTTATTTATTATATTCAATTGTAGGTGAGATTGCCCTAGGCAGATCTCAAGAGTGCAGTAGGAGCCTTAAGTGATTGTCTTGAGTTAAGACAGTGCTGGGGCTGAGCAAGCAAAAGCTGAGTCACCACCATATTGAATGATCGATGCATATTTGTCTGCCTCGTGCATATCATATAAGAATGTAATAAATAAGGGAAGTCCTAGTACTGACCCTTCTGATGCTCCTGTTTGTACTGGTAGGTGAGTACAGCAGGAATCCTGCTATTTGACAGATTGTGCAAAGTTGTTGATGTTAAGTTGAAAAGCATTCAGTGACAGTGCAGCTTAGTCCTAGTTGTGACAGCTTGTTGAAAAGATGCAAAGATAGTCACAGAAATGCATACACATGCATGCATACAAGTGTACACACACACACACACACACACACACACACACACACACACACACACACACACACACACACACACACTCTCACACATTTTCTCTTTTAGTAGGATTCCTAGCTGATTTAAACCTTTGACTCAAGATTCACATCAGTATCATGTTATATGGCTTGAATGGTAACTGGCTTTACAGACCATTAGCATAACTTGTCACAAGATCTTACATTGATTTAATTTAGCTTGTGATCTCTTTTGCAAGGCCTACATGGCTGTTCCTTTTAAGGGTCGCCACAGCAGAACATCACTTTCCATTTTTTCCTGTCCTCTGCATCTTGCTCTATCACACCAACCACCAGCATGTCCTCTCTCGCCACATCCATAAACCTTATTTTAGGCCTTCCCCTTTTCCTCTTACCTGGCAGCTCCATCCTTAGCATCCTTTTCCCAATATACCCAGCATCCATCCTCAGCACATGTCAAAACCAATGCAATCTTGCCTCTCTGGTTTTGTCTCCAAACTGTCCAACCTGAGCTGACCCTCTAATATAGTGTTTCCTATTCCTGTCCATCTTCATTACACCCAATGCAAATCTTAACATCTTTAACTCTGCCTCATCCAGCTCTGACTCCTGCCTTTTTGTCAGTGCCACCATCTTCAACCCATATAGCATAGCTGGTCTCACTACCCTCTTGTAGACTTTCCCTTTCACTATTACTGGTAGCAGTCTGCCACAAATCACTCCTGACACTCTTCTCCACCCACTCCTCCCTACCCATGCTCTCTTCTTCACCTCTGTTCCACACTCACCATTACTCTGAACTGTTGATCCCAAGTATTTAAACTCATCCACCTTCGCCAACTGGACTCCCTGCATCCTCACCATTCTCTATCCTCCCTCTCATCCACACACACATATTCTGCCTTAGTCCTGCTAATCTTCATTCCTCTCCTCTCTAGTACATATCTCCACCTCTCCAGGGTTTACTCAGTCTGCTCCCTACTCTCACTACAGATGACAATGTCATCAGCAAACATCATAGTCCACCTGGACTCTTGTCTGATCTTGTCTGGCAATCTGTACACCACCACTGCAAATAAGAAAGAGCTCAGAGCTGATCCTTGATGTAATCCCACCACCACCTTAAACACATCCATCACTCCTACCGCAGATCTCACTACTGTCACACTACCCTCATACATATCCTGTACCACCCTTACATACTTCTCTGCCACTCCC